>NW_026585504.1:15466116-15478244 GCF_907164565.1 Psammomys obesus
TGTGTGTGTGTGTGTGTGTGTGTGTGTGTGTGTGTGTGTGTGTGTGTATCACTTGGGCACAAGTGCTCACAGAGGCCAGAAGAGGGTGCTGGAACCCTTGGAGCCAGCTGGTTGTGTGCCACCAGACCCATAAGTGGGTGCTGGGAAACACACTTATGTCCTTTATAAGAGCAGCAAGCACTTTTAACTGCTGAGCCATATCTCCAGCACCAAGAAACAGATATCTTTTTTTTTTTAACAGATATCTTTTAACTGAAAAAAATTTTAATTTTTAAATTTAAAATGATTTTATGTGTATAAGCACTTTGCCGCCTGCATGTATGTATGTATGTATGTATATATGTATGTACACCACATGAATCCCTGGTACCAGCAGACATCAGAAGAGGGCACTGGATCCTCCGGGCCTAGAGTTACAGATAGTTGTGTGGATGCTGGGAATTGAACCAAGGTTCTCTGCAAGAGCAGCCAGCTGAGCCATTGCTCCAGCCAGTATTTTTTAACAAATAAAACTTGCTACTTATTTACCTGCCTTTGCAACAGTATATTCTGTTTCAACTTAATGGTAACAAAGCAGGTGTCCCTAACCCTAGCTGATGACTAGAATCTCCAGAAAACTTCTGGTCTGAAGCAAGTTTAGGAAATGCTGACTCGGAACTTGGTGCATGTTTTTCTCTAACCTAAAAAATTGATTTGTGCCTTCAAAGTAGAATTTATAAGCAGAAAAAAAAAAAAATCCCTACCTCAAGCTTGGAACAGCTCAACCATATGGGTAAAATCAAGTCTCAGACAGCAGAAAAGTTATTTTTCATGAGAAGAATATGTGTAAAACACTAAAGTTATTTTAGCTGCAAAGCCACTCCTTATTCTTTACAACATTTCCATTTCTCAACAAATAGCAATATTCTGATCATGAGAGGTAGAGGATCCAGTCAGTAGCTTCGGTGTCTTCAACGCCAGCACCCCGAGTACAGCGAGAAGTAAAGCTGACTGAAACTTTTGACTAAACACATGGGTTTTCCAGTCCCTCGTCAGTGAGGGGATCTGTTGGCTGGTTCTGGAGCCCCTACCTAGAGTGTGCCCTTTTTACCTCATGACAGGTTCAGAAGACATGTGCACATGGTAGAACAGAGAATAGAGATAGGGTAGGAGGGTGTAGCGCTCTCTGATGGCTTCCCGGATCAGCCTGGTGTTTTCTTCCCCAAACAGCCAGGGTTCTCGCCGCTTGGTGTTCATCGTAGCATGGCCCCGGAAGAAGGGCTGGTAAGCCCCAGCCTGGTACCAACGCACTAGCAGCTCTGCCTCAGGATTGCCGATGAAGCCACCCACATCAGCTGGTGAGACAGAGAAAAACCAGATGAAGACCACACATGAACTAAATGATGTGTTAAGGTAAAACAAGGCCTTGAAAGCTGAGAGATGCTTGACATGCACACTAAACACGACAGGCAAACGATAGCCTCAAACAGGAGCAGCAGCCATGAAAACAGCCAGGGACCTGCCAGAATGCTTTATGGGTTTTCTCTCTCTCTCTTTTTGTCAAAAGGCCACAGGCTTTTCTGTTACAGCAGTTGTCCTGTGTATTTTGGGTCCTCCACTACCCAGAAACTGCACTAGGTGTGTGTCTGTGTGCTGAAGGAAAAATTGGTAATTTATTTCTTTTGAAAGCAAAAGCTAAAACAGTATCAACCAGAGAAGCAAATCAACAGCCTTGGAGGTTTAGGTAGAATTTTCATGCTCATCTCCTGGGCAGAGCATGTATTTCTTGCCTGTGGCCCAATGTCATAAAGACACATATATCAAAAAAGTGATATTATTGTTTTTTATTCTTACAAAATAAAAATCAATCACATCTGCAGCTACAACTGCAGCCAGTATATTCCGAGCACCTTTATATTTATATTTACCTATATATTTACCTGTGTTGAATTCTTAGGATGAGGGAAGGCAAGCCATCAGACATGCATTTTAACTAAATCTGTCTTTTCCAAGAGTGCATCTTTTGCGTGTGCATGCATGATGTTCATGTGTGAGAAGGTACATGTGTGTGTGTAGGCCACAACCTGATTTTAGTATCTTCCTCAGTCACTCTTTGCTTTATTTTATTTTTTGAGACAGGGTCTCTCGTTGAACCTGAAGTTTGTCTAGACTGGATGGTTAGCAAGCATCCCGGTGTCCCCAGCTCTGGGAGTACAGGCACCTGCCATTGCATCTGCCACTTTCACATGGGTGCTGGGGTTCTGAACTTAGGGCCTCATGTTTGTGTGGCAAGCACTTTACTGACTGAGCCACCTCCATAGTCCCATCTGTTTTGGCTAGTAGCTCAGGACAACCTTGAACCTTTGATCCTTCTATCTCTACATCCCAGTGCTGGATCATAGGTATGTGCGGCCATGTGTATCTTTATGTGGGGCTGGGGGTCAAACTGAGGGCTTCTTTCGAGCTAGGCAAGCAATGTGCCAACCAAGCACATCTTGAAGGAAAAAATAAATTTAAATTATGCTACAGAATCTTATATCTGCTGAGCACAAAGTACTTCTGTAAGGCTGACCCTCATTCCCTGGCTGCTGCCTATCAACCCAAGGCCTTCAACATACTAGGCTAGCAGCTTACTGAGCTGCACACCCAGGCCTAGGCTGGCTTTTCATGTGCTAAGTTGTCTGCAGCGCTCTCATGTTTCTGGAACACTCTGTTACTGTGTCTCTGGAGGCAGCGTTGAGGGAACGAGGGAAGGAAAAAGGCTCCTCATCCTCTGCCTGATTTCAGGTCCTCAATTCAGACAAGATACATGCAGCATTAAAACAAAACAAAACAAAACAATAGGGTCTCTCTATGTAATCCCAGCTGTCCTCAAAATCACAGAGATCCACGTGCTTCCGCCTCTCTGAGTGCTGGGATTACAGGTGTGAGCCACTGCAGCAGGCTGGCCTCAAATTCTTAGAGATCCTCCTACCTCTGCCTTTAGAATGCTGGCATTAAGGGGCAAGCCACCACATCAGGCTGTGTGGTAAGTTTTAAAGCAAGTATTGCTCTTCTCCCAGTTTCCCGTTTGCATTTATCCTTGCCCCAAACAACTAATAAGCATTGAGGACCCTCACTTCTCGCTACCTTCTTGAAGCCTCAGGACAGGGATCAGCTTACCTCCACAGAAAGAGATGCCTGAGACACTGAGGGTGAGCAACATCGGGATGGAGATCTTCAGATAGCTCCACTCTGCTGTGTTGTCTCCCGTCCAGACTGCACCTAGATTGCCCATAACAAGGCATTGGAACACACAGATCATCCAGTGCATTCCATTTCATTTAGAGTCCATATTTGTAAAAGACAAAAATAAAAAAAAAAAAAGGAAACAGATTTTTCACCTTAAATAAATTCTAATATTTCTGCAAAAAGTATCAATTTTCTAAAGTGAAAAAGTTATTAAGCTCCATAAAATACTGGGTAGTGGTGGCACACGCCTTTAATCCCAGCCCTTGGGAGGCAGAGGCAGGTGGATCTCTGTGAGTTGCAGGCCAGCCTGGCCTACAGAGGAAGTTCCAAGGACAGCCAGGGCTACACAGAGAAACCTTGTCTTAAAAAACAAACCCCCCAAAAACCAAAACTAAACTAAACCAACATCAATAACAAAAAAACAACTAAATACTCAGGCTTTCTTGTACCACTTGATTATCACAACAGTCCTATGAGACAAACACTATTATTAGCTATATTTTATAGATTAGGGAAACATGTAAAACAGTGGATCCATAATCTACCCTAGTTATATAGTCAAATTAAATAGATCCGAGTCTAGAAGTCAGACCGATAAAGCCAAAGTTCCAGTTCATATTATGTTGGTAAGAGTTTATAATAACAGATTATATATCATTAGAGACATTAAGAGGGAAAATAATCTCATTTTACTACATTTAGATTAAACATGGAACCTTTTTTCCCCCCTTTGGCCTATCTTTTACCAAAACTGTTTCAGTAGGTATTTTTGTTTCAGTCTTCTGTAGAAATGTTGAGCTGTCCTATAGGCAGAGAAAAATCTTTTCAAAGGATTTTAAAAAACAGCACTCTAGTGATTTTTCCTTGACATCAGTTGGGCCATGGATGTATCTACATAATGATTTTGAAATCACGAGGACACACCTATCAAGGAAGCTCATGTAAACCAGGTGATAGGAGCACACCTTTGATCCCAGCACTCTGGGAGGCAGAGACAGGTGGATCTCTGTGAGTTCGAGGCCAGCCTGGTCTACAGAGAGAGAGAATTCCAGGACAGCCAGAGTTAAACAGAGAAATTCAACAAACAAACAAAAAGAAAACTCATGTAGACACAGTGATGTACCGTGTTAATGGTTGTTCAGTCACAAGCTCTTTATAGCTATTGGTCAAGCATGTGACTGGAAAAGGCCATGTTCTCCTAGCTACATGTTGGGGCAACTGATCACAGAGTACTGGAGACTAGAAAGCAGACCTGAATCTAAGAGAGGAGAGAGGATTTAGACAGCACAGGACATGCTTGCTATTCCAGCTCTGGGGAGGGAGAGGCAATACAAGTTCAAGGCCAGCCTGAGCTACATAGTAAGACCCTGCAGCAAAAGACTCCAAAAGAAAAACGATTAACATCCATATCTCTTTTTACCTTTCTAGACCGATGCCTAGAAACGTTTTCATTAATTTTTTTTGCCTCCCTAAATTCCCCTGCAGTTTTTTCGTTTTTTGTTTTGTTTTGTTTTGTTTTGTTTTTGAGATAGGAACTCACTATGTAGCCTTGGTTCTCTCCTTCCACCATGTGGGTCCCTGGGATTTAACTCAGGTCATCAGGCTTGGTGGCAAGTGCCTTAACTCAGTGAGCCGTCTTGCTAGCCCTTATTGACTTAGTTATTTTTGAGACAGAATCTCATGTATCACAGGATGCTTTCAGATTTTCTATGTAGCTTATGATGATCTTGAACTCCTGATCCTCCCGCTTCCACTCCCAAGCGCTGGGACTATAGGCTTAAATTTTCCTATATTTGCCAGAACCTATTTATTGACTTAAATGACTACACCTGCATTTTAAACCATCGAGATAATGAATATCAGTTAGGCATGCTTTCTTTTTTAATTTATATAATGTTACAAACATATTCTCATGCAATTAAAACTAAAACTACCTCTGACCTCTACACATGTGGTATGTGTCACGTCTCCCTAAAATAAATGAAAAAAAAAAAAACAAAAAACAAAAACCCAAAAAAAACCATTTAAACTGTAATCTTAAACTGCCTCATGATAGTTTTTCTTGTGGATGACCCACAATTTTGTAACTGTTCCTTTACTCTTACATGTGTAAACTTTTCTTTCAGCCTCAAGGTCTAATGCTATGATGAGCTCCTCTGTTGACATGATTCTGTCCTTTGGCTGAAGAACATGGGCTGCTTTGGGGAGGTTGAATGCGAGACCTAAAAATATCTACAATACATCAAAACCAGGTTCTTTACCTTAGGACCTAAGCTCTCAGTTACTTATGTAAGAATGGAGACCTTAAAATAGCCTTCCTGCCCGAGAGTGGTCAAGTTGAAACAGATCTGTATTAAACCAGATCCAGTCATAGATGACCCTGACAACAAGCAAAAGCCAGGTTTATTTTAAGCCATATTGCTAAGTGGAACAGGTGGCCGGAGCAGTATGTTAGCGGTGTATTTCCCTGGGTTTCCCAAGTCAAAAAGACAGGATCAGAGAAAGCTGTGTCAGAAAACTGAATACTCCAGAGTCACTCTCCCAACACATAAGTGGTCATTTCTTTAGTAGGAAAAAAGTACTCAACATGATTGTAGTTGTTTGACAGTATTAGGATGTGTGGCCTTGCTGGAGTAGGTGCCACTTTGTTGGAGAAGGTGTCACTAGGGGGTGGGCTTTGAGGTCTCAGATGCTCAAGCCAGGTGCAGTGTGACTCTCAGCTCCTTCCCCAGCAACACGCCTGCCTGCATGGCGCCATGCTTCCTGCCATGATGACAGTGGACTAAACCTCGGAAAGTATAAGCCAGCCCTATAAATGTTTTCCTTACTAAGAGTTGCTGTGGTTCTGGTGTCTCTTCACATCAATAGAATCCCTACCTAAGATATTGATGAAAGTTGGTTTATTGTTTTTGGGGGTGTGGGAGAGAGATAGGGTCTCATTCATCCCAAGGTGGCCTTGGAAGATGACCTTGAACTTCTATTCCTCCTGCCTCCACCTCTCGAGTGCTAGGATTACAAACACATACCACATTGCCTGGGTTATTATAGGGCTGAGCATTATACCCAGGGCCTCCTGCCAACTAGGCAAACACTCCCCAACTGAGGTACCTCTAGGTCTTTTCATTCATACTAAAAGTACCCACATCAGAGCATGTCATTTTCTATACTATAAGATACAAGGCTACTGAAGAGGAACACAGTGGTATATCATAAATGGTATACAAAAGAAAAGAATGGGGAACTACCTTGTATTTTGTGATGTGAACCATTTCTTACCATATTTTTGTGATCCAGCAAAGAACGAACGTGAAAGAACAAAGGGTCTCTCCTCCCCTTTAGATCTCTGTATCAATCCTTCTGCAGTAGCCATTTGCTGCAAGTGAGTCAATGGAGAAAGATTGGAAAGAGGAGACAGGATGATGGCATCATGCCAACATGCTCAATAGACTACTAACAGGAGAAAAGTTGGAGGGACTATGAAATTGAAAATAATAAACCCATCAAGTCTTTTTGATGATACAATGAATGTCATTAATTTGCCTAAATGATGGAAACATTTGATTAGGAATATCAATGAAATAAGAGTAAACACATATAGGATGCAGATGTGTAGAAGATTGGCCATCCAGCGTGCCTGAGGCCCAGCATGGCAGAACACACACACACACACACACACACACCACACAACAAAACAACAGCAACAAAACAATCTGCCACTTATTCAGTTAGCACTGAATATCTAGCAGGCATTTCATACTATATTTCCATATGATCTACACAATAATCTGTGAGTCAGAGAGTTGTTACTGGTAAAAAAATAATTTCAGAGAAGTTAAGTGTTTGTTTTAGCTTTCATAAGAAATTCCCTACTGGGCAGTAGTGGTGTACACCTTTATTCCCAGGGCTTGGGAGGCGAAGGCAGGAGGATCTCTGAGTTCGAGGCCAGCCTGATCTACATAGTGAGTATCAGGATATCCAGGACTGCACAAAGATACCCTGTCTTGAAAAACAAACAAATAAATTTCCAAGGCAGTTGACAATTAAAGCAAAAGGCTTTTAGAGAAATAAACATATATTACCTGGAGGAGGTAATATGGAAGAGGCTATTTCCAGTTAGCACCTCCCATTAGAAAATAACAAGTGTGGGAGACCTACAGGCATGTGGTCACATTCCAAAAATAACAAAGACTCATAGGTATAAGTTAGGGTATGTGATTCTCAATCTTTGGATACAATCAACAAATAGAAGACGATTCTACCACGTTTTCAGAAGGCTGAGCAAATTAGGAAAGCTTACACATTTCAAAAGTATACTGTGGTGGTTTGGATGAGAATGGCCCCTAGGCTCACATATTTAAATACTTGATCCCCAGCTGGTGGAACTGTTTGGTAAGGGTTAGGAAATGTGGCCTTGTTAGAGGAGGTGTGTCCCCAAGGGTCGGCTTTGAGGTTTTTACAGGGTTGGGGTTTTTGTTTTCTTTTGTTAGATTTTTTTTTCTTTATACACGAGTGTTTTGCTTACATGTATGTCTATACATTATGTGTATGCAGTACTTATGGATGCCAGAAAAAGGCTTTGGATCCTCTGGAACTGGAATTACAGATCATGTTTGCCACCAAGTAGGTTCTGGGATTGAACCACTAAGCCATCTCTCTAGTCCCTGTAAGTATTTTAAAAATTTTACATATGATAATATCCATATGGTCTGCATAATATATATATATATATATATATGTATGCGTGTACATATATATGTATATGTGTACATGTATACTCCTTGTGTGGGTGCCTCTGAATGCCAGAAGAAAGTGTTAGATCCTTTGGAGCTAGAGTTAGGCTTTTGTGAGCTGCACAACTTAGGTACTGGGAACCAAAATCAGGTCCTCTGGAAGAGCAGCAAGAACTCTTAAAACACTGAGCCCTCGCTCTAGCCAGCGTTTGCTTTCTGCTTTTGTGACAGGGATGTCGTATAGTCTAGGCTGGACTGGAAGCCGTTACGCAGGCCAGGCAGGCCTTGAATTCACAGTCTTTCTGTACTATGAATATTAGGATTACACATGTGTGCCACCAAACTCAGCTAAGCTTGCATTAGATAGATGTTTATGAAAATTTAAAACCTTGCTTTAATTACCTTCATTAATATATTTCTAGATTGCTTGTGCCAACATATGTCTGCTAGTAGTATTAACTGTCATATACAATATTTTAAATTTATCAGGCTTATTGTGGAAGGAAAGGGAAGTAGGGGGAAATAATAAATAGGTTGTAATCTAAGACTCACTGCAGTTGACAGCAAAGACACACAAAGAGACATGCAGAGTACACTCGATTATACAGCTGATGCCGTGTTTAAGAACAGGGCATATGAATCTTGTTGACTTCTTTTCTTATTTTACCTGGTAAAACCCGTAGATGTTGTGAAGTTCCCTGTGTTCCCAGTTGCCATAATGAACGGCATTCTTTTGCATGGTTAGCTCTGGCCCTCTGAAGACTGAGGGCTCATTCATGTCATTCCATATGAAGAGGATACCCGAAGATCCCTAGAAAGTGAACCCCGTTCATAAGAATCCTTCCCCAGGGATGGTGTTAATAGGACAGTATCCCTGATCTTCTTTCTTTTCTTTCTTATGTATTTCTTTAAGCTGATGAGGCTGTGAATTTTGTCTGTTTTGTTCAATAAAAATCCCATGCACCTAGAATAGTTTCTGACTCAAAGAAAGCTATCATTAAATATTTGTTGATAAGAGTGCGGTACTTTATTGTCTGTGAATTCATTCCAAGATATCCTTAGAGAATACATGCCAGAAAAATAATTGTGAATACTTATCATTAAGCTTTGCATCATTCACTATCTACTACAAATTGTCACTTGATTTCACCCAAAAAGCTGAGAAGAAATCGCTGCTACAATTCTTAACTAAAAGCAATTATTACTATACACGAATCTGTTTTTTTCTCTAATACTCTGAAAGACTTGACAGGTGAATTTTCTGTTTCTTAACATCTTATCTAGTTTGTGTTCTTTCCATCTAGTGAACATGGTTTTAAAATTCTTATAAAATCCCTGGTCTCAGCATGTGACTACCAGTACAGGGAGCTTCAGGCAGCTCATTCTATTATTTCTTAGTGCCCTATTCTTTACACCACGTCCAGATGAGGCCCAGCTTCTTTCCAGGACATCACAGAACACACCTGAGACCTTACCCACATGGTAGATGATCTTTCCAGTGCTTGGGAGTGGCCTATAGATTGTCTTTCGATTCTGCACCTTCAACTGTGTCTAAGTAAATGAACTCTGTGTTTGTGTGTGTGTGTGTGTGTGATAGGGTCTATTATGTAGCTCTAGCTGTCCTGAAACTCGGTATACCACCAGGCTGGCCTTGAATGCACAAAGATCCACCTTTTTCTGCTTCTCCACGTGCTGAGATTAAAGGCATGTACCACCATGCTTGGCTTCTAAGCAAATACACTCCTAAGAATAAGGCTGCATAGTTTTCAAATATTTTCCTCCATTCTTCTTTTAGCACTTCTAAAGCAAATATCAGCAAGCTTTCTTATCCTCCTCCTCTTCTTCATACTATTATCTTCTTCTTCCTCTTGTAAAGATCTAGATAATATACATTTCCATCTTTGTGGATCATAAAAGCTCTTTAATTACTCTACTCTGGCACAGTGTTGTGAAAGCAGCCATAGGCAATAATGAAGTAAATGACTATAGCCACATTTTGCCTAGGGATTGTTGTTTCTACTGCCCTGCTTTCTAATCTCCTAATCAATGATGCACTGAAGTGAGTGTCTTGTGCGTAAGAGCTGAGCTTGGGCGACAAATAGACCTGAATGAAGATCTTGGGCTCATCACTTAGTAAGTGGGTGACCTTTATGGGTTTTTAAACTCTCCACACCTCAATTTTATTATGTGTGGGATTCATATTTACTTATTAAGATTTAGAGTGTTATTGTAAAGAAAAAATGGGGGAATGCACATCAAACATTTAAAAGAGCGCTTGGTGTGGCTTGCATTCAGTTTGTGTTAGTATCACCACGGTTGTCATCATAACCATAATGGTGGAAGACAGGTCTCTAATGTGACCTCTTCTGTTCTTTCAAGATTTCAATTATATTTTGCTTTAATAACACATTATGGTTTGTAACAATGGTTCTCAATTTTCCTAATGCTGTGACCTTTTAATATAGTTCCTCGTGTTGTGATCACCCCAACCATAAAATTATTTTTATTGCTACGCCATATGTGTAATTTTGTTGGTTATGAATCATAATGTAGATAAATGATATAGAGATATTTAATATGCAAATCTTGTAAAAGGGTTGTTTGAACTCCCAAAGGGATTGTGGCCCATAGGTTGAGAACTACTGGTTTTTAAGATAGTTTCACACTTGTAATACCCATTTTATTGCTGATGATTTTTGTCTACTCCTTTTCTTTCTTTTTTTTAAGACAGGGTCTCATGTAGCTTAGGTTGGTCTTGAATGTGACAACTAGCTGAAGTTGACATTCACTTCTGATCCTTCTGCCTTTACCCTTAAATGCTGGAATTATAGGCATCTGCTACCATGCCTGTGTCTTTGCTGTGCTGGGGATCAGCTCTGCTGTCTAAGCACTCTTGTCAACCTAGCTATTTCCCTACCCGTAAGTTTTTTGTTTTTTGAGACAGGGTCTTTTTTTGTAACTCTGGTTGTCCTGGAATTTGCTATGTAGACCTAGCTGGTTTCCATCTTGCAGAACTTCTGCTTCTGCCTGCCAACTGCTGAGGTTTAAGGTGAGCATCACCACACCCAGTTTTTTGTTTATTTGTTTTTCCTTGAGACTGAGTTTTACTCTGTATCCCAGGCTGGCTTTGAATTCATGGCAATTCTTCTGCCCATCTTCCCAAGTGCTATGATTACCATTCCCCCATGCCTGGCTTCACAGCAACTTCCAATAATAGTTGTAGAATAGTATTTTATATTAACATGTACACAGTAATCAATAAGTAGAATAAATCACCATTGTACTATGGTTTGATATATCATAGTCCGTTATGATACAAGGAAAACCACAGTTTTTATAGAGCTAGTAATGTGCATAGTCCCCTTCCTAATGCCACCAAAGTCTGTAATGTGATGTCTATCCTCGCCTTTTATTTTATAATGTATATATATGCTACTTCATGAAAGGAAGCTGCCTTTTCCTTTCATCATTTCAGGTTAACTAGGAAACAGTAAAAGAACAAAAACCAACCTGATAAACAGTGAAAGCAAAAAGGCTGGAATACCACTCTCTGACCTTGGGACTGGTGAAATCCAGGTAAGATGAGAGACCTGCAGAGACAGTGGGCAGTCTGTCAGGAGCAGTGATCATTACAGCAAGATGTACAGTAAAGACGATATGAGACTTGAGAGTCAGGTTATCAATGGACATCTCACATCAAATACAAAGACAACTGAGAGAGGCATGGTCTACAAGTGAAGGTAATCTTTAAAGTGACAAAGTTTAACACTTTCAACACCAGAGGCCCATGACATGGCAAGGAAGAAGTCAGGATAGAGCCTGTCCTTTACTCATGACCCAAGAAAGGCCAAGAGCAGGGATGCTGAATACCCTGCAGTGACTCCTGTTTTTAAAGAGAACACAGACTTGTCTAAATGTTTCAAGAAAGAGCAGGAAGGCATAGCATTTGGATTTATGACACAGTGGTGCATTCTTTTGCTCTTTGGAGAACTTCTAACAAGGCCTTAAACTAACAACTTTTGCATCTAGCATTCTATAGGCTGCTGAAGTCACTCATAAAAGGCTGAAAGTCAAAACGATAGGCTAAAAGGACAGAGAGCAATCACAAGGGAGAGCCTGCCGGACATATTATCCCTGCCCCTCACCCCACACTTTCCTCATTCCCTACTTCCTATCTCTGTTTAAAGA
>NW_026585504.1:15478254-15510311 GCF_907164565.1 Psammomys obesus
TTAAAGAAATAACATGCCATGGAGATTAGTTTTTGCCTATTTTTCATTCCCTCATCTATCTGGTCACTGACTGCTAAGTGAAGTCATAGCTCACTGTACCACATGGTATGAAAGATACCAAAGAAGGTGATGGCCTCTCTTCCTTAAAGGTGCTGAAAGTGTGGCTGAATGAGAAAGAGACGCCCACAGGGAATGAGAATGTCGGCCAAAGAGGTTTCATTAGTTGAGACAGAACAAGTGGAAGTAAGTGATACCATACCAGGCCAGCATACGCCTTCGAAGTCGCCACCTTCAGGGTTCTTCACAAAGAAGCCCTGTTGTTTGGCTTTAGCGTAGACTGTGTAGTCAGGGTCCACCTTGATGTGGGGGTCACTGATAACCACAAGCTGTCGGGACAGAGACTTTAAGACCATGTCAGTCTTAGGAGACTTATGTTCATTTAGGTGTCTTCACCACAGTTTTGGGGTGGGGGGTCAAGTTTTTACTCAGAAACTACATTGAAACTCATTGAAACTCATTGAAAATTTTGGACATTAGTAAATCCCTGTAACTTTTCATTCAAAAACTGTTATCAAATCCAGGTGAACCCTCTGTTATGATTATCATGGTTTATCATTTTTATTATCATTTTACATTTGTTTATGTATTTATTGTGTGTGTCTGTATGTATGTCTGTCTGCAGTCAGTTCTCTCCTGCTCCTAGGTGGGGCTTGAACTCAGGTTCTCAGACTTGGTAGCAGAATGCCTTTATCCACTGAGCCATCTCAGCAGCCTTATATATGTCTTTAAGGTGATATTTATTGAGGAATGGGTTCAAAAGGCAGCTTGAATTTTAGGGGGACAGATTATATCATTTACATGCTACAAATGGGGTTGTCCTCCTCCTTTCCCCATTTCTCGTGTCTCCCTCCCCTCTTTATTACTGTTTCTTTCCTTTTGCAGAACAGAATACAAGCATTATGTACTTCTCAGTGGCTTCCCTCCTTCTCTTTTTAAATTTCAATTCTGTCCTTGGCAAATTTACAGGGAGAGTCTGTCAGCGAAACATGTTTAAAAAAACAAAAAGATCTGATAACATTAAAAAAATTATACTTGGGGCTGGAGAGATGGCTCAGAGGTTAAGACCACTGGCTGCTCTTCCAGAGGTCCTGAGTTCAATTCCCAACAATGACATGGTGGCTCACAACCATCTATAGTGAAATTTGGATCTCTCTTCTGGCCTGTAGGTGTACATGCAGACAGAACACTGTATGTATAATAAATAAACCTTTAAAAATTATACTCTTCTATTTTTATGTGGAGCGGGGGGGGCACATGCTTGTCATGGAGGTCAGAGGACAAATGGCGTTAGTCAGTTTTCTCCTTCTACCATGTGGGACCCTAGGATCAAACTCAGGTTGTCAGGCTTGGGGGGTGGGGATCAAGCACCTTTACCTGCTGAGCGGTCTTGGTCCCCAGGACTCCACTGCTAAGACTTAACTTAGGCCCTACAGCATCCTCTTACCCTTCTGGCCACCTGCACTCAAGCTGACAAAGAAAGCCCAGGGGCTCCCTTCTTGGTTAGCAGCAAGAAGTTAGACAATTCAGCCATGTGGAAGAACTCTTATTCCAGCTACCATGGAAACTGAGCTAGTCCCCTTTTCCAGTGGTCTCAAAACATTTTCAAAGTAGATTGGGAGACAGCTCTGAGCTCTCCAGGAGGCCTCTTTATGTTAGAAACTTTTCTGCTTCTGGTGTCTGTACACTTACACAAATTTTGACAATGGAACCAAATTTTTAGGAGTGAAGGAAACAGCAGAGAAGCTGCCAAAAGGGGTCTGACAGTCTCGGGCCCCTTTACTGTCCTGGGGTCTGCACGACAATGGCCGGGATGGGGGTGTTACCACATTTTAGTACCCTTCTTGACCTTTTAACACCTAACTTCTCTTACCACAGTTACATTAGAAGGCTCTATTTCCACAGCCATTTTTTATCAGATTGTCTTCTTCTGCTGATGTGCCAAGACAAATTTTACATGTCCTTTAAACGTTGGGATTAAAAAGCTTTAGACATCAGGCTGACTTCACCTTCCGTTTTTTGCTCCTGAGCAGCTCTTGCATCCTTCTGGGGTCTGCAAATCTCTTTTTGTCCCAGGTGAAGTACTTCTTGTCCTCGGTGTGCTCTATGTCCAGCCACATGACGTCATATGGAATGTCGTGCTCATCAAAGCCTGCATCCACTGCCTTCACATCCTGCTCGTCTTCATAGTTCCAGCGACACTGATGGTACCCCAAGGAAAAAAGAGGGGGCATGGCTTGTGTGCCTAAGGAAGAAGATGGCAGTGGAGGCCACCAGTATTATTCAGGGACCATCTTCCCAATCTTTACAGTATTAAGCACTGAGCTTGATACTACATAAAATATCAATAGACCCTGCCTAGAAGAAAGTGGCAGTCAGGGCGATTTGGAGGGGTATAAATAAACACTGACCTGAGATATGACTATTATGCCAGAGGTATAAGTCTAGCGCTGTGGGAACACATACGTTCTGCTTTCAGAGTAATGTGAGATCTGTAGAGCTTTCCCAAGGCATGTGAGAAGGATGGAGTAGGAGGATGCCAGGCAGGGAGACAAGGTAGAGCACATAGGAACAGAGAATAAAGATGCAGGCAAAGAAGTACACGTAGCCTTAGAGAAAATAAATGCTGCGGGGAATACAGTGTGAGAGACTAAGAGAAGTTGAAACTGGAAAGGATCTGGTTATAAAGAGCCCTGTACTTCAGGTCAGAATTATTCTCATGATTTTTTTTAAACACAGGACGACATATCAAACGGCAAAATGGCAGCTGTGGGTGCAGCTCAGGTGGTAACTACTTGCCTAGTGTGCACAAAACATCGTGTTCAAAATTCCTGGCACCCTATAACACTGGTGGTGACGTATGCCTGTAATCCCAGCATTTGGGAGAGCTAGAGGCAGAAGAATCAGAAGCTTAAAGTCAGACTTGTCTACATAGAAAGTTCAAGGCCAGCTTGAGATGCATGAGACCCTGTCCTTAAAAAAAAAAAAAAGTGAGGCCAGTGAGATGGGTCAGTGGGTAAAGGTTCTTGCCACCAAGCCTGATGACCTGAGTTCTAGTCCTGGCTCACATGGTGGAAGAACTGAGTCATAAAAATAACTACAAAAAGAGGCTTTGAAACAAAAGTGTAACCCAAAGGGAAGTGCATTCAACACAGACCTGGAGGGTGGGAGATAAGGGAGGGGTGGTGCCTGCTGAACCAGGAAGGGTGTGTGAAGAGGGCACAAAGGAGCAGAAGAGCATGTCCCTGCTCAAGAAACCTGGACATGCTCCTAAAGTGCTAAGATATCAGACTCATGCAGGCACCAAGGGCTTCTATGCAGAGACACATGTTGGTGGCCTATAAGCAGCTCCAGGGGCTCAGATGCCTTCTCCTGGACCCCAAAAGCCCTTTATGTCAACACATATATACATAATTTTAAAATAAAAATAAAATCCTTATCATCAGTATCTATGGAGATGGAAAGAGATAAGAGATTCACAAAGTCAACCAGGACATCATAAAACTAGACTAGGGCATTGTAAAACAATGAGCACACAGGGAAAAAGAGACAGGAAAGGCCTCAACACTATACACATGACAGATAAGCAGACGACCTGGGAGATAAGATGAAAATTTCTCAGAAAAGAGGTGAAAAGAAAAAAGAAGAAAGGGGGCTGGACAGATGGCTCAGCAGTTAAGGGCACTCACTGCTCTTTCTGAGGATCTGGGTTCAAGTCCTAGCACCCACGTGGCAGTTCACAACTGTCTGTAACTCCAGTTCCAGGAATCTGACACTCTCACATTGACATACATGCAGACAAAACAGCAGTGCACATAAAGTAAATGTAGATAAATTTAAAACATTATTTTGAAAAGAAAGGAGGAGAAATAACAAGGACAGGAAACTATGAAAGGAATAGTAGAGCCTGTTTCCCAGGACCAAAAGTGTCCATGTCTCACCCTCAATACAGAAACCATTTTAAAGGGATGCATCAAGGGAATTTACTGTAAAATTTAAACATATTAGTGACAAGGAAAGTAGTTCAGTGGGAGAAGATAAGCCATGTGCAAAGGAACGCAATGAGCGGTTTTGGAGCAAGAAGACAGGGCACAAGAGAGAAATGCCTTTTAGTTCTGAGGAAAGCAACTTTCAGTTTAGCTGACGCAATTACCAGCCGAGAGTGAAGCTAGGAGAAAGAAGGCTTATTCCTTCAAGGAGTAAAGCATATGTATTTCCATTTATTTAGCCTGTGTGTATATGTGTGTGTTTGCCTGTGCATGTGTGCATGTATGTGCACTTGTGTGTGTGTTTACGTGCACATATAGAGACAACTTGTAGGAGTTGGTTCTCCGCTTCTACCGCGTGGGTCCCTGTGAGCAGACTCAGGTCTTCAGGCTTCTCTTTACCTACTGAGCCATTCTACTGGCCTAGGCCTTTAGTCTCTTAAATAATAAATCTTTTGTTGCTAAAGCCAGTAATATAGTTTAACCGAGAAGAAAACATTCAAAAGTTCAGGATGGATACTCCTTAGCCTCAGGGAGATTATTCCCAAAGACTGAAGGCTTCAAGCAGGCATATGAGAAGGGTTAAGGATTAGAAAGTAAACAGTCTAGAGCGGTGGCTCCCAACCTCCCTGATGCTGCGACCCTTTAATACAGCTCCTCATGTTGTGGTGACCCCAACCAAAAAATTATTCTGTTGCTACTCTGTAGCTGTAATTTTGCTGCTGTTGTGAATCTTAATGTAAATATCTGACATGGGACTCTCCTTTGGGAGAGTTGAGAGCTACTGGTCCAGAGGTACATTTAGCTTGTTGGGATGTAATGAGGATGAGAAGAAAATGCTTGCTACTTAAAGTGTTTGCCATTTCTACATAATGCAGAACAAATATTAATTTGCAGGGATGATACCTAGGGCATCACAATGGGAACACAATGGAGAGAGGAACGCACGTACCCGTGATATATGAATATTGCTTGAAGACGTCAGAAGGGGAAGGTCCTGTCAGCAGGAAAACATCAATGATCCCACTCTCTGACATCCAGCGCACATTAGTTCGACACCTGACCTTTTGCTTGGCAGCCGCTGGGCCCATCTGGGTCAGTGTATACTGGAAAAGGATGTAATGAAAATATTTCACTGTACACTAAGCACCCAGTTCTATGTGATTCAGCCTACACTTAGTAGCTCCTACTGACATTCGTTGATTGCACTGCAAAGCTCTCAGTCACAGAAAAATGCTTCTGCAAAGAAAAGGGCTCTGACTACAGTGTGGTAAATATGGCAGGCAGCCACATTCCATAGCTCACCTCAACCGCTGGCTCTGTGTTGATCTCCACTAGTGTTTCTGAGGCATTCAGCCAGAAAACGCCTACAGTCCTGCCCTGTTTGTGGGCCAGGAGATAAGGCACTGAACCATATATGCCCATTTTATCATGTACTTGGTATCCATAAACGTCCAGATTGTAAAGACGGTATGCATCTCCATCTCTGAAACACAGAAGAGGCTGATCACCAAATACACAAGTGGATTGTTTGTGAATAGAACAGCTTCATCTTCTTCTGTAAATAGACCTTTTACCTCCTGCCAGGCATGAAGGCACATACTTATATAATCCCAGCACTTGGAAGGTAGGAGAACTTTGAGCTAGAGGCCAGCCTACGCTGTAAAGTGAGTTCTAGACCGGCCTGGGCATGTAACTAGACCTTATATAAAACCACTTCACTACAAAGACTCATCTATCACTTGCCTAAAGGTTACCTGCCCCAACCTGGTGCACACGATCCATCTCCTTTGTTTCCGTTGGTTCCCTCCAAACCTTAGGTTTAGATCCTGAGATACTTTTTCTAAATGTCCTCTGTGAATTCTCCAGAATGGCAGACACATTAAGAATCCTCTGCTGCCAAAGAAGTGCATCCAAACATACCTCCAGAGAGCTGAGCCAGGAAAGATCTGGAACAGGTTTGGAAGTGGGAGCTCCAACTTGGGGTGGTGGGACTAGTCACCATGCCTGCCTAGGAAAATCTCCAGACCTGACAACTTTAATCAACCTCTGCTTCTCTTTGGTTTGGCTCCTCTTAGACAGATGCCTCCTGGATCCATTTGTCAGTAGTGTCAGCCTGAAATGTCTCTCCAAGGAAATCTTAGGTAATTGGAAATGCCACATTTTCTAGCTCAATGTCCTCTTTTCTACATCAGTTTCTTTTTTAAGTATTCTCCCAGGGTTCCCCAAAAATATCCTGCACAGAACATCCACTTTAATTCCAATTACTCCTTATTTTTATTTCTGTAGTTTTTGGGTTCACTATTATAGTTTTTTATTAATGTGAGTGCGTGTGCATGCACGTGGAAGTCAGAGGACAGCTTTGCGGAGTTGGTTCTTTCTTTCCACCTTTGTGACCTAGTTTCACTTCTGTTGTTCACAAAAAGTAACTTGGGAAAAAAGGCTCATTTGGCTTACAGAGAGAGAATGAACGTACAGACCCTGGCTTAAACTAGAGTATAGTCCGTATTGTAGACATTCACAGTCAAGGAGCAGAGAGAGAATAAACATGCAGATCCCTGCTTGCTTGCTTGCTTGCTCTTACCAAGCTTTTCATTCTCTTATGCTGTTCAGGACCCTGAAAACTTCCAGAAAGGTTTCTTAAGTCCCTTAAGTAATATTAAGCCAGAGACTAGTTAAACATTCTTGCTGTCACTTACCTAGTATTTTTCAGCTGGTGTGACTCTGCATGTTGAGGGATACCATAGAGATGTTCAAATCCATGAAAGGAGAAATCCAAACCAATAGAGGAAGGACCTGTAGAGACAAGGATCATGGCTTAGTTTTGCTTCTCAATAGATCAATCTAAGAGATTGATATAGTTAGCTAAGAAAACGAGGCTGAGAGTGGAGAGATCTGAATTTGCCCCAACCTAACAGTGTTGTGCACTGGTTTTTAAGAGTAAGATGCCGTGGTGTTTGGGGGCTGGTGGACGTTTATGCATGTGTATGAGAAAGTGAATGTATATGCATAACGTGTATAAATGAAAAGCTCCGCCCGCTTACTAGCTATGCTGCCTGAGCCGTGTGTTGAAGCTCCTTGTGCCCTTTGGTACTGAGTACTTTTAATCTTTGCTGGACAAGTTCATGCTTGTCTTCACCTGATAATCTTCCTGTCAGCCTGTCTGTGGCTCTCTATAAGAACCACTGTCAAGAATAGCATGAAGGCCTTTCCTAGATCTGCAACATATGACTTCCTGTGGTTGTGATTTGTGATATGTGAGCTCAACCAAATTGCTCAGCCTGATGAGACGCAGCACCTGGGACAAGGATGAGGAGGCCTAAAAACATGAGAGTTACTGGCTAGAAATGTTAGAGCAGATGAGCTGTACAACTTGGGTTCTCATAAGAATAGAATGTGGAATTTACAGCTGTCTGATTTACTCAAAATGGCAAGCTGTGTGCTGGCCCAGGCCCTTTCCTGAGACCATAAGCTGTACATGGCCCAAGTATCTCTTTCACTCTTCTATAAGGTATATATAATGACTTCACCATTGCAATGCATTATTGAAGAATAGAGAGGCCAACCAGGAGATTTCTTTCACATTACAGAAGCTACTTGTTTTAGGTGCCAAAGCTCAAGGCTCAAGGAATCCATCCATCTATCTATCCATCTATCCATTTCTCTCTCTCTCTCTCTCTCTCTTTCTCTTTACCTACCCACCTACCTATTTATGACACTGGGGATTGGAGCCAGGATGCCCCACATTAGCCAAGCACTCTATCACAGATCTGTGTGCCCAGACTTCAAATGAAGTTTGATATAAATGTTTGGCAGTTTTTATTTTAATCCTAGGTGTGGGATACGGGGCTGCTTTAGTTTGTTCACAGCGGTTAACTATGATTGTCCTGTGGTCTGAGAGAAGTGTGACCTATTTTAATATCATATCATTAACTCTGACAATTTACCATTAGCTTTGACATCCACAAAATTTCCAAATTTCTCTTCCCATAGGCCTAGATCCTCTTGATTTTCCTATTTGTAGAAAAATAAAATAAAATATGAATTTATAAACTGCAACAAATGTTACATTATAGATTTTTATGGTAACAAGATATCTTATTTGGATGATGAATGATGATGATGATGATGATGATGACGATGATTAGAGACAGGGTTTCTCTGTCTAACAGCTCTGGCTGTCCTGAAACTTGCTCTGAAGACCAGGCTGGCCTACGAACTCACAGAGATCTGCCTGCCTCTGCCTCCCCGAGTACTAGGATTAAAGGTGTGAGCCACCATCCCCTGGCCATTATTTGGATTATTAAAAAGATCGAGACACTGGCAAGATAGCTGAACAGGTTAAGGCCCTTACCTCATAATCATGCAAGCCTAGCAACCCAAGTTCAACCCCTGGAACCCACATAAAAGTGGAAGGCAAAAAGTACTCCTGCAAAGTTGTCCCCTGGAATCTGTATGCATACCGTACTTTCCCCAACACATTCATCACACACATTCATGCCATTACTACTAACAAAGAAATTTAAAGACTGAGAAAATGCATGGTGTGTTACCATATGCCGTTAATCCCAGCACTTGGGAGGCAGAGGCAGGTAGGTCTCTATAAATTCAAAGCCAGCCTGATTACATGCTGAGGTCTCCCACACCTCCATCCCCAAGAAAAGGAGAAAATTAGTTCATACTTTAAAAAATTGGTTCATAATGTATATTTAACAAATCAACTCTGTGCTTTCTATAAAAGTCAATACTCATGAACCTTTCTTTCTTTCTTTCTTTCTTTTTTTTTACTGTGTTAAAATACATAACATACACTTTATCTTTTAACCACTTCTAAGTACAGAGGTCAGTGTCACCAAGTCCATTTGCTCTGTGGTATGAGGATACCCATCACCAACCATCCAGCTCCACAAATTTTTCATCTGCCCAAATTGGACTTCCCTACTAAATAACAACTCTCCATTTCTCTCTCTCTGCACTCCTGGCAATACCATTCTATTTGCTGTTCTATGAATGTGACGTTAGTCACCTCATAAAGTGGAATCGTAGAGTATTTGTTCATTTGTGACTAGCTTGCTTCACAGGCTGTCTTTAGCTCTTGCTCACTTTGTGGCAAACACATCAGAGTTTTCATTTTTAAAAACAAGTACTATTTCACTGCATGCATAGATCACAGTTTGGTTTTGTTATGTGTTCCTTCCTCCTTATGATTACTGTGACTAATGCTGAAGAAACATACAAGAAACAGTACTATTGGGTCATATTGTAATTCCAAGTTTAATTTTTTGAGGAACAGCTTTATATGGACTAAAATAAAAGATTTTTTTAATGCAGCATTTGCATGTAAAAGAACTAAAAGGAATTTTTTTCTTTTCCCTTCATTTCTTCCTTCCTTCTTTCTTTCCTTTTTTTTTTTTTCTTTTAATGAATCAGGGTTTCTGTTTGTAGTATTGACTGTCTGGAACTCTCTTTGTAGACCTGGCTGGTCTCAAACCCATAGAGATCCACTTGCCTCCATCTCTTGCATGCTGAGAGTCAAATCATGTATCACCATTACCTAGCAAAGGGAAATTTTCATGTAAACACATGAGGTAAAACACTAAGAATCTAATAGCTTGGGTCAGTTTTAAGTTTTCCTCACATTTATTTATGTGTTGGAGGGCTACATATGCCTCAGTTCACATTAGAGGTCAAAGGACAACCTGTAGTGGAAGTTTTGGTTTCTTTAAAAACTCAGTTCTGTTATGTAAACTTGTTTTTGTTTTAATCCCAGGTGTGGGATATGGGGACGCTTCAGTTTGTCCACAGCTGTTAGCTATGATTGTCCTGTGCTCTGAGAGGGGCGTGATCTTTGCCAGCTGTAGATAGTTTAATTCTGAGGACTCTGAGAGGGTGTAAGTGCTAGGTCCCACAGAGGGATGCAGGCGCTGGAAGGAAGATTCAGCTGCTGCTCTCCTTGCTGCTGCCCACCACTGCTGCTGGTTCGTCCTGCTGGACTTTCTGACTACAAAGACTGGACTTGCCCCAAGGAACAAAGTCTAAAGAGGTCTCCATCCCCTTTCCCCTCTAACCTTCTTTCTCTCCTACCTAGTGTTGGGGGGTTGGGAGGGAGGCAGAGGTATAAAGCATGCCAACAACAACCCACAGGAGTTAGCGCTCTCCTGCCGTGTGGGTTCTGAGGACTGAACTCAGGTCATGTTGGTAGCATCCCTGAGCCACCTTCTTGTTCCTGTTCAATCGGGTGTATATTTGTGCTGGTTTGAGATGTCAGATAAAATGGGAGGACAGTGAGTTCTCAGGTCTCGCCTCTTTCTACAGCTACAACTTTCTTAATTTTACATAAGAATGAGAATAAATAAATTATGTGTGAAAGAAATTTTGTTTGGGTTATTTGTTTATTTCTAGCTTATTTTCCACCATGAAACCTTCTGTAAAGTGATCCTGTGCTTCTTCGAAGTCACATCTGAATGCCTGAGATAGGGACTATGCTGCCCTGGGGCCAGGCATGGACTGAGTCTTCGAACTCAAACAGTTGAAATTTTTCCTATAGAGATGGTTCATAGCAGTCATAGAATTTTTGTGATGGGGTCTGTGACTCAAAGCTGCTGCTCCAGCAGTCTAATCAGCTATCTCCCCAAAGCGGACTTGACAAGTCACCACAGCCCTGTGTACATCCATGCACTTGTATTCTCTGCTCAGAAACCAAAAGCTTTCTCACATCCATCAATATAAATGAGTCTTAAGAAAGAGCAGACCTTGTCCTTAGGGCACCAGAAATACTTTTATCATTGCAAATGGCCACAGCTACTGCCAAGACTCTGTGAGACATTATGTGGCTGTGAATGGAAAAAAAAAAAAAAAAAAAAGAATTGCTCGTCAGGTGTGGTGGTCCATACACATAACCTCAACACTTGGGAGGCTGAGGCAGGAGGATTGCTGTGAGTTGGAGGATAACCTGGGCTACATGGTGTGTTTGAGACCAGCCTGGGCTACAGTGTCCTGGGGAGGCAGCTCAGTGGTAAAGCACTTGCTGCTCAAGTGTAAGAACTGGTGTTCAGTCCTCAGCATCTGTGTCAAGTCCGGTAGACGTAGCGGGATGCCCTGGGGAGGCAGACAGGACCCCCCAGACCAGCTGCCTAGAGACTAGCTGAGTCAGTGAGTTCAGGCGAGACTGCCTCAATGCATAAGGTAGAGAGCGATTGAAAGTAACATCTAATGTCAGCCTCTGCCCCCCCCCCCCCACGTACACATGCATGCACAGACATGCACAGACATGTGCATAGCACGCCCACATACACAAAAACACAAAAGACTTCTATGTGGTCTATTTTTCAATAACTCAGACAAAAATAATCTGATAAAAACAGAAGCGAGACCATGTACCTCTGTGTTTAAAACCTTCTTTGTTCTGGGAGTAAACTGAGAAGTTTACACAGCTTAAAAGAAGGTACACTCTGTGATAGATAGGGAACTTAGATCTGTTTAATGATGAGCTACCAGTTCCTTCACCAGTGCCTGCCCTGGAGGAGATGGTCTTCAATAGATTGTGTTAAGAGAACATTGCTGGTCTATCCACACAGCAGCCCTGCCTCTTTAGCACTTGTCAGAAAGAGACCTGACATTGATTCCAGGCCTCTATATCTGGCATAAACACACACAAAGATAAGATGCTAAGATGAGCAAAAGACAAGGCCAAGTACTCCCCTTCAGCACAGTAGCACATTTATCAAGCACCTTTCTGGAGAAGAGGTGGGGAATCTCCTATTGCTCACGAACGGGAGCATCAGGAGGAATCAAGGGTAAATTGCTGGATCTCAGTTTACCTGAGCAGCATCAGCTGGTGCACTCTCCTCGTTTCCTTTGGCAGCTCTGTTATAAACACAGAGAAAGTTGTTTCACTCAGTGGGAAGACTGGCAGTATTTAATGCAGTAATAAAGATTTTCATTTCCAGGTCTTCATAAATTCTGTCCTTTAGTTTATCTAAAATGATGTCATATTTAATAAATATGATATCATTACAGTGATGTGCATGGTGGCACAAAACCAACCCAAGATTTAGAGGGCTAAGGTAGGGTAACAGACGTGCAAGCTCATCGTTGCCTGAACAGTAATTTCAAGGCCAGCTAGGAGTGGCAATATGGCTCAGTGGGTAAAGGAGCTTGCTGTTAAGACTGTGGTAGTCTGGAAGAGATGCTTCCTCCGTTCTTACCAAGTGTTATTTTAAATCTCCCAGTCTGTACTTGCTATTTTTATCATCAGAATAAGTAAAAATAAATTTGTATTATTTATTACCATAAAATGATTCTTTTAAAGTTGTAACTTATCATTTTGGAATGTTAGCATTGGAAACTCTTACTATTTATCATAAAAGTAATATATTCATTAAAAAATAATGAAAAGAAGAAAAGTTTAAACCTACAATGCCAATCTACTCTGTTATTATCTTACAAATATTCTTCCTATTGGCTACTTTTCTGATGACTAAGGCAGCTCACAGAAGGGAACGCTTATGTGGGTTTAGGATTCCAGAGGGGTGAGAGTCCACGATGGTGGTAGTGGGGGCAGCGGACATGGCAGCTACAGCAGAAGCAGAGGGCTACGTCTTGAACCACAAGTAGGAAGCAGAAAGTGAACTGGGGATGGTGTGTGTTGTTTTACTCTCAAAGCCTGCTTCTGGTGGCATACTTCCTTTAACAAGGCTAGACCTTCTAAGCCTTCCCAAACAGCACCACCAGCTAGGGACCAAGTATTTAAATGCCCAGGACTATGGAGGACATCTTACTTAAACCATCATATTCTTCAACTGCTTTTTTATTTAAATGGAGAAACACTGAACACAGCATATCAAAAATTTTAGTACATAAGCTCTTCAACCTCCTTTAAGATTTTTTTTGGGGAAAGAGGAGAGAAAGACATTTGCTATGAAAGCATGAAGACTTGAGTTCAAGGCAACCGGTATTTACAGATGGGTTTTGTTAAGGTAGGTCCTTAAGGGTCAAGTAATGTATCCAAATACCTCTGCTTGTGAGGAACCTGCAGGTGCTCAAAATATAACTGGCCCAGGGAGTTGACACTGATCACAGCCTCATTCTCAGACACCAAGTCTATCTTGAATGGGTTTGCTGAGATACAACACTTCAGATCTCCTTTTCCATCTGTCAGTATCAGGCTGCCTATATCCCCTGAGCAAGAGACCAGCCTGGAAAATGAAACAGGAAGAGAAAAAGAAATTGCAACAGGTTGACATGATTCTATATAATTTGTAACTCAAGAGTGTTGATTAGGAAATCAATCTTCCTCCGACAGAATAGGGAGCTCTCATGGACAGTGAAGAGAAGAGCTTGAGGATAACTCTACCGTACACTTCATAATTACAGGTCACAAAGCCACTCCACCCTTCTAGGACTAATTCTTTGGGGAAAATTAAGTGAAATCATGCACGAGAAGCAACTGGTATAGGTTGGACACACAAATAAATGTTCATTATCATCATCATCCTCATCATCATTTCTGTCTAGTACACTTGGCCACCCAGAATCTAACTATTGTTTATTTTTAAATTACATCTTAAAAACTTATTTTGTGTGCCGTGTGTGTGTGTGTGGGGGGTGTGCCACAGACTTAGAGGCAGCACCTGTTTCTGCTGGGCCAGCTCACTGGTACTGTGAAAACCTTACACTTCTTTAGGCAATTCTTGTCCTCATGAGCCTGGCTTTATTGCTCTCTGGGCTAGCTGGGATCTGACAAATGGTTTGAAGGCAGTGAAGGCTGGTAAAGATGAATCACAAGGAACACGGAAACCCCTTTGCAAAGTCTGTCTCAGCTGAGGTCCATTTGGTGTTCAGGCGAGACAGGGCAAACTTTGTCAGGAGTAGGAAGGTGACAGAGAGACAGATCAGGAGCAATTGTGGAGGACTCACATTTGGCAGATCATGACTGCTTGTAACTCTACCTCCAGGGGATATGACACCATTTCCTGACCTCTTCAGGCAATTGCACATGCTTAGCGTGAGTGTGCATAGGAAACATTGACAAGGAGCAGCAGGAAGGTGGGCTTCTGCTAGAAATGAAGGCTCAATGGGCTGGGAAACATGGGCATTTAGAATTACCCAACTCTTCTCAGATGCAGGCATTTACTACTTTTTGCAGTTAATGCCCTAAATCTGAGGAGACTGTGAACTTAGTTTATGACCTAATTCAGCAACGTGTGATATCAACCTCTGAGTCTGTATTTGCAGCTATAGGGACTCTGAAGCTATCTATGTATGATGGGGAACAGTCATTGAAACTGGTTAGTTTCCTAACAATGCTGTGAGTTCAGAATTTAAAACCCTGAGACTGTTGTTTTATGTCATTAAACACTTCAGAGAGGCAGCCAGGCCACCTCATAGTTTTGAATTCTGAGTGACAGTCACAATGTCCCACCACGTGGATAGGAACTCCTGGCCAGCAGGGCTTCAACGGGGTTCCTAAGGGAGGAGAGTGGAAGGAATTGGGGGGGGGGGGGGACAAGAAGCGCAAGAAAGGAAGCCAAGTCTGTTTGTCTGATCAAGGCTTCATTTATTGGAAATTTTTACCCAACTTATATAGGGAGAAGGCAGGAAAAGGGGGAAGGTGATTAGCTGCTGCAGGAGACAGGAAGAGTGCTTTCATGGGTTAAATATTGTACCTGCAAGGTGCCGTAAAGATGTTTTCTTAAGCTATCTCACGGATGCTCTAAAACTAACAGACGGATGTTCTCACGATCAATCACCCATGATTTCGGGTCCTAGGTAACTCTTCAACTAAATAGCTTTAGGTCTCCAGTAAATGACCTTTGCTCACTACTTGGCTTTGGCTTAAGTAAATAGCTTTGTCTCCACTAGATAGCTTTGGCTCACTGTTTGACTTTGGCTTCAGTAGATAGCTTTGGCTCCCAGCAGAAACTTAAGCACGAGCACAGAGTGCTGTGGTTTACTCCTAGTTGTGTCAGTTTGTTGGGTTATCATAACAAATTACTACAGGCCAGGTTGTTTATAAAGTGGTTTATTTTCTCACAGTTCTGGAAATCTAAGACCAAGGTGTTAAAAGATTGGTTTCTTTCTCTCTCATTTTTTGCTTTTTTAAGGTTGATTATAAGGCCTGTTTCCATGGCCTGCAGGCGGTTGCCTTGTCACTAAGTATCCCTGTGTATGTGTCACTATAGCTTTCTCATCTTATAGGGCCAACAGTCGTGATTTATTAAGGCCAACTATCAAGCTCTCATTTTAACTTTATCACTTTAATATATCTCTGTCTCTAAATATGGTGTTCTGAGGTACTGGGGATGAGGGCTTCAGTCTACAAATTTTGGGAACAGGGAGACACAATTCTGCTCCTAACACTGGCATTCTATCCTTTAAGGGCAGCCAGGTTTTCACTGCCTTCCCTATCAACTAGGTTAGCTTGTTAATCTTAAAACCACAGCCAGTCACTTGTACCTATTTCAGATATCAACTACTTTCTCAAATAGGGCTTGACTTTTGATAACAGAAACAGCTCTGGCTATTTCAAGTAGAAAACAACGTACAAACAGAACTGGTTGTCTATAGCATCATAAGGAGGATTTAGGTACCAGGCTTCAGGAAGTCGAGAAATCAGAAGTCACTGTGGCTATTGTCTGGTTTAAGGATCATGCCATCTTAGCTGTAATAAGATCGGGGCACCGTGGCCCCAACTAATGGCCTTTGAGCCAGTCCACAGCTGCCAGATCTATATAAGCACAGTACTGAACATTACACGAATCAGTATACATGATGTGCAGAAACTGAATCGCATCAGAAACTCTAGCTACAAAGGGGTCTGGGAAAGAGAAAAAGGCTGCTTTCAGTATTCAGTTATTTTGGTAGCTGAAGGTTCCCTAGAAAATAGTTGGAACCGAAGCAGAGTAACAGCAATATTTACCACACAGTATTTATATAATCTTTACTATTTACTGATCATATGTCTTCATGGAAAAACAACCTACATAAAACTATGGTATGGATATGGAGAAAAATTAAAGCATGTGCCTTAACCTTATATTCTTTCAGAGACAAAACAACAGGAATCACAAGACAAAGCAGCTGACATTTTACAGAAATGTCTGGGGAGAACTGATGGAAATTCTACAAGTACTTGAAAATGCTTTAGTCCTCAGAGACTGTTTTCACCTAAATACTGATCATTAATTTATTACTGGCTCTAAGTAAAATTAAGTGTTAGGCTTCTGAGAATATCCTTAATTAAAAGGGAGTCTGTCTAACTATATAAATTACTGTGAGAGTTAACTAGTGTATTAAGTCTCTTGAGCCACGGTGCTAATCCAAGTGAGAAAATTAAATAGCTTTTCTTAGACTTAGTTCCAAACTCTGACTAATAAACTACTTTTCTTGTGAGAAACAGAGCAGGCCCAAAGTTCTGTCTCTTCTCATTTGGAGGTACAAAACAAGTTTTGGTATGGGAGACAAAGAAAACAGAAGAGGTAATATAGAACATTTATAAACTGATTGTAACTTTGAACGGACAAAATAGGGGGTGCACAGGGAGTCTAGTCAAGGTGTGCTGAAAGAATGTGCTGAGGCTGTGCATAATACACCCTGTCTGAGGCTTACCTTACAGTCTTCAGCTTGCTGCTGACGACGTCGGGGACTTCATACCTTGGTTTCAGTGGGGTTTCTTCATTGATCTTAAGTCTGAAAATGTTTTTCTCTATACCGTAAACTTCAGCTCTGAGAGGAATCTGGGATTAGAGATGCGAGGTTAGCTTCATCAGGTTATCTCAGTGACAATCTGTTCTAACAGTCACATTACAGAAATTAGGAAAGCGTTCGTTTAAATTATTATGGGCCAAGCAAATTGGAGAATGCTGGCAATAAAATGAACATGTCCCAAATCTATGGCTGCACTTGCTTGGTTATAGCTGTAGGATAAGAAATATTTTGTTTGTCTGTGGTTAGGTAAGCAAATGATTATCCAAATCAGGATCTTTAGAGTGAAAGGGGTCTTCTACTAATAATTGAACTAGATAATTAATAAACTGCAACCAGATTTGAAAAAAAAATTGATACATCTGCCTAGGTTCAGATGTGCTAAGAATTTGGGTGTTAAATTCAGTGTAACCAGGTTCCAGCTGAGTAAAAGATGAAAGAAACAAGCCCAGGAAAAGAACTGACAAAAATGATGATCTTTGCAGTTCTTCAGAGTGGATGAAATGAGGCTTATTGAACTAAAATCAACAGACTTTTTATGGACAGGAATAATAATAGGCTTCTAGCGAACTTTCTTAAGGGGCTGGGAAATTTAGGTAAAAATTTCCTAAAAGAGGGATGGAAACTATAGAACTATAAAGAGAGTAAAGCTGAGAAAATAAAACTCAAAACATCGGCAGAAACCCCATGAGAAGGGAAATGGCTGGATTTGGGTCACAAAATGACGCCCCTAGATCAGAGGAAGACAATTTTTTAAACAGTACAACATGTGACACTGGTCCTACTGCAAGTTTGTCATGAAGCATGCTGCTGAGCTTTGGTTACACATGGTTTACCTCTGTGGTTGCTGTGTTGCTATGGCTCTGGCTCAATGGGAAAGTCCATGAGATGCAGAGTAAATGACTGGGTGTGGACGTGGTGAAAGCGGGAGACAGGCAGCACTGAAAACGTCAAGCAGCATTCCACAAGCCGTGTGATGGGAACCTTGCTTCCTGGACTGCAGGAGAGCAGTCAGGGCACGGTATCAGTAACACTGCCCTGGAGAGCGAGCGACCAGCTAGTGCTGTGGCTTGTAGGTGCATTTATAAGTTCGCTCTGACACAGGCTTGTGATAGCACTGACTACAACTACTGCTTACATGCTTACTTTTTCACATTTTTGAGTTGTCTTGAGAATGTCACCAGAATACCGACATTTGAAAATGCCCAAATAGAGAGCTGAAACTCTGTTAGATTATTAGCTTATCTATTCTCTACCAAGCTGCAGTTGTTTTATTTATTTATTTATCTATCTATCTATCTATCTATCTATCTATCTATCTATCTATCTATCTATCTATTTATTTGATCCTGGGTTTTTCTTTGTAGCCTTGGCTGTCCTAGACTCAATTTGTAGACCAGGCTGGCCCTTGAATTCAGTGATCTGTGATCTGCCTTCCTCTGCCTCCCTCAGTGCTTCAAGTAAAGGTTGTGTGCCGCATCCGGCTCCCCTCTAATTCAATTAACATTTGCTTTATATTTAATATTGCGATCACTGAACTCTTAGAGAAGATGGTACCAACATAAAATTTACATAAAGCTGAGATAAAAGTATGACTACAGAGCTAGAGGCAAAACGGGAAGGGGAATACTAATGTGTCTAAGGTGAAGGATCTGGGAAGTCTCGCTGGGGAGGAGCAACCTAAACAGGGCCTTCAGGAATTGGTGGGAGAATAAGTTAAGTTTTTATTGCTATGATAAGCACTATAACTAAAAGCAACTTGGGAAGAAAACAGTTTATTTCACGTTGTATCTTACAGTCTACCATGAAGGAGGTCAGAGTAGGAACGTGAGGCAGGAGCTGATGCAGACGCAATGGAGAGTGCCTCTTACTGGCTTGCTTTTCATGGCTTGCTCAGCTGTCTTTTTATACAATTCAAGACCACCTGCCCAGGGATGGCACCACCCACAGATAGCTGTGTTTTCCTACATCAATCATTAATTCAGAAAGTGCCTCACAACTCAGGGTAATCTGATGGAGGAATTCTTTCAACGGAAGCTCGCTCTCTTTCCAGATGATCCTGGGATCAGATTCTTTGTAATGTTTTCTGCTTATGAGTTAAATATGGTCAAATAATGTCAAGAATACAAACAGAACAAAACAAAACAGAAAAACGTAAACAATGGAATTTTATTATAAGTATCCTTTAGGGTTTTTTTCCCCCTGTTTTTCTTTAAATAAGCTAAGTGAGCTTTTGGGGGCCCCAATTTCAAGCCTTTGGTTGACAACTATTTAATCTTTCCCTTGTGCCCAACTGCCCGTAAGTATAAGCTGCACTTTTCTTCCTTTGGCAGCTGTCACCATAGCACACCAGCTGCTTTGAACAAGAGAGGCTTCATGAAAACTATACCCCAGCTGCAGAGAACACTGCAACCAACATGCTGCTGAACCCACACTTCTGCTTCAAGAGGCGTTGCTCCAGTGTGGAGACCTTCATTTGAGCTCTGGCAAGCCTCAATGGTCTACAGCTTCCCTGGAGGGCTGCTCTAGATCTTGTAACAGCAGTCCTCAATTAGGGCAGGGGGAGAACACCTCCCCTAGTAACTCAGCAAAGTATGTTGGTATAATGTTGTTGTGGAATGTACCCTTGCTCATTCAAGTGCTGATTTCTCTACCCCACTATCTGGTTTCAATCCGGACATTGCATTGTGATGCTTATTCAAACATCATCTGTCTCAAGTTTGTGTAAACATGCCACCATTTGTTTTCTGTATTGTCAATAAAACAACCAGCCCCAATGCTGAGCAATGGAGAGAATAGGGTGGGACATCCTGGTCTAGAGGGGAGAGGAAGGGAAGGAAGTGAGTAGGAGGCAGAAGCAGAGGTGAGCAGGCCAAGATTTGGAGCCATCAGGAGGGTCTTGGAACCAGGAGGAAAGATGAATTGGACCTAAGATATGACTAAGAGCAAATATAGTGGGTAAAATCTGAATGGTAGGAAACTCTGCAGGTTTGGAGGTTTAGGATGGAGTAACTATTGCCCAGCATTGTGCTCTAGGGTAATTAAATAAATCCTAGTCTCTGTGTGGTGATTTGGATATACAGCTGGATTAGGAATAACCACTGCCTAACTAAAAGAGAAATCAATAATAAATATTAATACCTACAACAAAAGTACCTTTCATTGGTAGGAATGTAAACTGTGCTATGATGGACAGTGGAATTACAACCCGAGTCAAAACATGCCACACTCCTTTCTAGATATAAATTAAACTGTTTTCAGCTTGTTTGCATATTATATTGTATTATTAATTTATTTTTTAGATGGTTTCAAACTTGCTGTGTAGCTAACAATTAACTTGAATTTCTGATTCTTGTTCCTCTACCTTCTAAGTGCCAGGATTACAGGAGTGTGCTATTCTTTTTACAATTGGTCTGAAAGACTTCTTTCAGACCCACCCCAACTCTTATGTTGCAACTTTAGGTTCTAGTAAGGCAGTTTCTGGAATATTTTGTTTATCTAGTGGCCTTTCTCAGAGGTAGAGCAAGCTTAGCTGGTTGCACAAATAGCTCAATGCATATTTGTAATCCTGGTACCTAAGACACAGGAGGACCATACGTTTTAGGCCTCCTAGGGTTATACAGTAAGAGTGAAGCCAAACTAGTTTCTACAAACACTACCTAAAAGTTCAAAATCAGTGGTAGTCTATACCTGTAATCCCAGAATTTGGGACATAGGGGCAGGAGGATCAGGAAATTCAGTCATCCTTAATTACCTAATCAGTTCAAGGGCAGCCTGTAATTCAGGGACCCTTTTTCACAAGCAGCCAAAACCAAACTAAAAGAAACCTAGAGCTTTAAGCTCCACTATCAGCAGTGACAACAGAGAAGTGCCTGAAAAGTTCCAACAGGAGCCTTTAAGAGTCCTGATACTCAAAGTTCAGAGCTGCAACACTAGGAGGTGCTGGAGCTCTAAAAAAGCAGAAAGTGGCATGACACCCACGGCGTGACATGGGAGGAGTAATGCCCAGAGCGGACTGAGAACCGCTGAGAAGTAGGGCTCCATGGCTGAGGCTCTGAACTGTAACACTAGAAGGCAGGACAAGAGTCCGATAACAGAAGAATCTGTAAGAGTTGGAACTAAGTAAATGAGAGGCTGTGGAGACTCAAAGACAAGAGTTGAGGACCAAGGTCGACAGAAACATTGGAGAGAGCAGCGAAGAGTTAAGAGTCAATGGTCCTGACGCTCAACTCCGGAGGTGTAACTAGTTGGTGTCAGTACTCTAAACCCACAGTGATAGGTCTCTGCTTTGTATACCAGGAATAGTAATCCTCAGCTTTGAAGGCTTGTGACCATAAGCTTTAGCTCTCAAAGCTGAGAGCCATAAGTCACTGAACTTGGAAACCCAACTTACAAATCTCTGCCACTCAAGGCTATCAAGGCTAAGGCAGCTGGGGTTCTGTAGCTCTGAGCAGCTGTTTGTGATAATGGCAAGCATAAATTTTCTATGAAGAACAATGGTGACCTTGTGCTAGCTTTTAGCCCGTTTCCCCAAGGGCAATTAGCCTGTCCAGGTATGGCTCCATTTGGCCAGTTCCCAATTAACTGCTTCTTGGCCACTCAGGATAAACAGTATCTGCTAAAGCGTAGCTGTACCCCATCTGCTGAGGAGGTGGCTAGTTGGCCAAATCTCATTCTAATCCCGCTTAGATGAAGAGGCAAGGAGTAACTTCATGCAGATGCTTAGAGATATACTTGGATCCTCAAAGAAGCTGCTAGAAGTATCTCTGGTGAGACCATGCTAACAGGCTGCAAAAGAAAGTAAAAATGTTTACAAATGTTTATCCAAACCAGAAGAAAACACCAAAATTAGCAACGTAAAGTACATTAAAGGTAAATGTCTAGTCCTGTCAGCCATGTTAATGCTACAGAAGACAACATACATTTTCATGTATTGATACAAAAAGACCAGGCCTCTATTTCTCAACTCGCATTACATTTTCATTCAAGGCATAAAGTTGATAACATTTGGACGGAAAAATAAAACCTGAACAGTACTTAAAAGTGAGTATCTTTCTAATCATGTTCCTTCTAGATTTTTTCTTCTAACAGTTTCTTTATTGAACATTTACTTGTATGTTTACAAACACATACTTTAAAAAAAACAAAAACAAAAACAAAACTCTCGTGTGATATTAGGCTTCTAGGAGCTCAAAAGGGGAGACCTCAAGATAGAATTATTGCCTTTATAAGAAAGTCCAGAATTTGCTTTGTCTTTCAATCAGGTGTGTATACAAGGTGGCCATCGCCAGGAAGAGGACTGTTTCCTGACAGCAGATGTGTTGGCCTTGGAAATGAATCAACAGATGAATCTGTTGTTTAAGTCACTTGGTCTATGGTATTTTGTTATGCAGCCAAAGCAAAGGAAGGAAATACTGATAAAGCTTCATTTTGTTTCCTAATTGCTCATTAGGAGTGGATCTGGGGAAAGGAATTGGATTTCAAGCATGACAAATAGTCTAACTCTGAAGGTAATCATTTCAGGCTTTAAAAGCGTGGGGGCAGGCACTGGGAGTGCCAGGTTTGTTAGAATCTGCCTCTTCGGTGCTATTTGAGAACTGCAGCTGTGAGCTAAATATGATCCTTAGATTTGAGACTCTGTCTCTCTGAACCTGAAAGAAAAAAGCTATCGTTATTAGTTATGTACATGCAGCCTGTTTAAAATCTCTGGACCACACTGGTACCTGATGTGCAATCTCATTTGTCTCAGCCTAGAAATAACCTTTGACCCTGTTCCTATGCCATGAGATGGCTATAAAGTACAGTCAACCTTTCAGATTACTGTCAGCATCTTCATTGTCCATTAAACAAGCAGAGGGCAAGGAATCCTAATTCCCTATTAGTTATCTCAACTCTACATATCAGCAGGACATTAAAATGAAGCCAGGTAGACTTTCAAGGTGACTTTAAAATCCACATTTGCTTGAGGTTAGAGTAAACAGATTCCTTACATAGCTTTGATATTTCCAGTACCCGAGTGTGGAGCATGGTTTAAATGTTAACAAAAATCTCAATCTTAGGGTTTTTTTGCTAACATTTCAGATAATTTGTTCTTTCTGGGACTTCCTGGTTCCCTTGAGATGCATCCTTTGGTGTCTTCTGCACTGTAAGGTCTTCTTTTTGGAGGACATCCAGATCTGTTGGGCTCTGTTTGTCACCTGACTTGAATTGCACTGTCGCTCAATGTTTAGAATCCAAAGAGAAAAAAAATGATCTATTGTAATACAAGAAAGCACGGGTAGGAGTCTGCACTAACAGCATTGGTGTCAAGTGGTGTTGAGGATTTAATTTTGGTTTGCTACTGGTATTTGAAATAATTCTGCCCCACATTCTTTGTCTCGGTGTCTTTATGATAGTAGATTGTTTAAGAGATTCTATGTGCTAAGCCTCCCCATGGAAGGATAAAGATTTTATTTCCAGATCATGGCCACTACAAGTTGCTACTGTCAGACACAATGAAGAGAAGAAGGAGATGAGAAAATGATCAGAGCAAACAAGACCAGAAAGTTTCTGACATTTGGTAGTAAGCCCAAAGATTCCTGGAAAGCCTCTTGTGGGCTCCCTAAATCTTGGGAGTCAAGTTTGCTGAACACTGTTGTTTTCTAAGTTAAGGCCTTACAGAGCCTTTCTCCAAGTGGGTCAGTTTCTATTGTTTCCTGATGACTTTCCTCATTAAAGCCTTACAAAACAGGAGCTGCGGCAGTCACAGGGAGATTTCACACAACTTTCACCTCAAAGTCCATGTCTGAGAACTGGAAATGGTGAGACAGCTGGTGGGGTCACTCTGTAGCTGTTAGTGGACTCAGACCACAGTCTTAATGAATGGTGTTGATGTTTCAAGAATTACCAGTTAGTTCATATTAGTTTGAGAGGTTTTCTAAGCTTAGGATGCTTTTACAAGGCAAAGAAATACTGAAAGTAAGGCAAAGAGTGAAGCATCAGGTGACTTTTGTGGTGTGCTTTCTGGTCCAGCTCAAAACACTTCTTCGAAAACTGACCCATCTGAAGTAGTGTGACCAAGTGAAAGGTGAGAAAAAGTTCTTAAGATATCCTGATGTAATTCTTCTCATTTGTAGTGGTGATCTGCTATGGTAATCTGCTAGTGAAATAACTCATGGTCAGAATACTCATGTCTTGGGTTTTCCAGTACATAATACTCCTATCTCTTCCCTACCCTAAATTTAGAAGTTTGGAGATTTGCTGAATATGCCCCTTGTTCAGGCTTCATGAGAAACGGTATTATTAAAGTACTGGAAAGTATATGGATCGTTGATAGGTTCTGTCAAAGACGGAAAAATACAGCTATGTGACAATGGGAAAGGTGTCTTTCTAGATTTCATTTCCTTACTTGATAATTGGAGGCAATACAGTATAGATGCATTATGTAAATGAGTTAAAAGGAAATAACATGTAAAACATCTAGTGTTATGTAAAATATTATTTAGTATTGGACTATATAATATTTATTATTATTAGCCCTATAATTATTGCAGTGGTATTATTTGACCTGTTATCACAAATAATAAGACACAGACACCTATTAGATTTTATAATTGCCTTATTACCTTGGGCCAGGCAGATATTTCTACCTACTCTATCTCAATAACCTCACCATCCATCTCCCAGCCCCCATCCAGTGCCATCTGTCTTAATCATTCCTATCTAGGCGACCTTCCATCCATAATCCCAAGATACTTGCTTGTATTCTTCATCTGGACTTTTCATGTCATTATTGGAGTTCTTCCTCCTGGCCCACATAGTTTCTTCTCCCTGCTAATTTATGGCACCCTCTTCCCTCTTCTCTTCCCATTCATCTCTCTCCCATGATTCTCCTGTTCTCAAAAGCTTGGGAACCCTAACCACACCTATCCCATTCTGCCTGCCCAAGTATAGGCCTTTAATCACCCAATAAGGTATAATGTCTTAGGCAGGTTTACAAAAAAAGGACAAGTGTATCTGGGCAGTAACCAGATCTTGAGGGCCAGTAATTAGCATCAAAATAAAGCATCAGAACAGGCCCCAACAATCTTGAAAAACATGTGACACACAGGCGAACTCTCTGTCACTATTCACATTGCTCTGAAGGTAGGATCAACTGAGCACAGTGGCAGAAGCTTGTAATCCCACCACTTGGGGGACAAAGGGAGGAGGATCAGGAGTTCAAAAGAAGCCTCAGTTAAATAGCAAGTTGGAGGCCAGCTGGACCACATGCAAACCCATCTCAATAATTAATTAATTAATGTAGAAACAGTTCATATATATATATATATGAAATATGATATATATGAAATATGATATATAACAGTTCATATATATATATGAACTGTTATATATCATATTTCTTCTCTAACAAAGTTCTACTGAGGCACAGATGGTTTAAATTAGCTATCATAAAATGTATTTAATTCAATCCCAATAAACACAAAAGCAAATTATTCTTCCATCTCACCTTAGTTGCTTCACTGATGATTTGGAACCTGGTGCTGTCCTGTTCCGTTGTGGCTGAGCCTAATAAAGCCCGGTAGGTGGTATTCTTGGAGAGATGCTGCTTTTGCCGCCTATAGATATATATATTGTACTGTTTAGTTTTGTCAACTTGACACAAAGTAGAGTCATTTGGAAAGAGGGAACCTTAAGTGAGAATATGCCTCCATCAGACTGGCCTGTAGGAAAGTCTGTGGGGGCCTTTTCTTGATTCAGTTATTGATGTGGGAGGGTCCAGCCCGCTGGCTGTGGGGTGATGCTGCAGGTGGAGTAAGGCAGCTGAGCAAGTCAGTAAGAAGCACCCCTTCATGGCCTCTGCCTCAGGTCCTGCCTCCAGGTTCCTGCATTGAGTTACTGCCCTGACTTCTCTCACTGATAAGACTGATCCGGAGTTTATAAGATGAAATAAACTCTTTCCTCCCCAGATTGCTTTTGGTCATAGTCTTTATCCCAGCAACAGAAAGCAAACTAATACAAGTATACAGGTGTATGAGAACTGCCTGTGACTGACTCTTTGCACCTAATAGGCTATATCACCCCGTGAATGTCAGTAAATCGCTATCACAGTAAGGACTGGCAACAGACAGTATTGGCGCTCTTATAAAGTGCCAAGAATACATTACTGGAGTTCTAATAAAATTATTGCCAAAATAATACTAATTTCAACATAATACTGCTTAAGAATGGTATCTTGTCTCCTTTACTGAGAAAGCGGGCGATTTTCTTTCTTTTGGCATGTGTGTATGCATGTACAGATACATGTGACTCTGTAGGCACATGCACATGTAAGACTTGGAGGTCAGAAAAAACCTCAGGCATCATTCCTTAGGGGATGCCCATCTTCTTATTTTTCAGCCAGTGTCCTTACTAGCCTGGGGCTGGCCAGCAAGGCCTAGATATCTGCTTGTCTCTGCCTCCCCAGTGCTGGGGATTGCAAGTACCCATGACTGGCAGTTTTCAGTTTTACAATAGGTTCTAGGGATTAAACTCTTTTGTCTTTTTGTAAGTACTTTACCAAATAAGCCGTTTCCCAGCTCAAATTTGAAAAATAACTTTTATGAACTTAAATTTCCTCCTCCTTTTTAGGAAATAGACCTTTAGTAGTAAAGACAGTGAGTGAAATAGAAACTTAAAAATATATAGAACAATTTTTGCTGGTGGCATAGCACCTTTAACCCTAGCACTCAGAAGACAAAAGCATCAGGTTGTTGTTCAATGCCCGTCAGAGCTATATAGTGAGACACTGTCTCAAACACTAACCAAAACAGAAGAAAAAGCAAAAACAAACAAACAAAAAAACAAACCTCAAAATCAATCAAACAAAAATTAATTTTGATGATTTTTTTTTTTTTTTTATGATTTCAGTTTCAGAATCACATAAAAGTAGGTATGTCAGGCTCTTGGACCAACTAAGACATGGATCTCACCAAAGCAGAAAATTTAAAAAGTGATTTTTAAAGGCACTGTTTTCTAGGCTCAGATAACCTCACAAAATGTTAAAGTAAGTATAAAAGATCCCTCCAGAGGGAAATCTCCGCAGTTAACACATTTCTAGCTTATTTACTCTTTGGGCCAGTAACTGAATTCCTAGAATTTCTCTCAGTGCTAAGGATCAGGACAGCGCCTTGCCTGTGATAAGAAAGTGCTGTACTGCTGAGCCAATTCCCAGCTCCACTCCTAGAAATCTGTCTCATCAGAGTATAGGAAATGACATACACAGCTCTTTATATGGTGGTGCTCTCATAGCAAACGATTAAAAAGAAACAATAGCCCAAGGTTCTAGCAAGTGGAACTAGAACAAAATAAATTACAGTGAATCTACCCAGTGGAATACTGTAAGCACAAAAACAGAGGGAAATCCCCACGTCCTGAAGGGGTAGCTGTCCAGACTAAAATATAAAGCAGGGGAAGGGGACACAGAGAACATCATATATAAAAACTTATGTGTAGGTATAAGGAAAAAGGTGATATAGCTATATCATATTTTGTAACTACATATACTATATATATGTATATATATACTATATATATATGTAGTTACAAAAATACTGGAAGGATAAAGAAATCAATAAATATGCTTACTTGAAGGGACAAGATGAGAACTGGGATGGAAAAGTAGGGGTAAGATTAATACTTTTAATATGTATCTTTTTATGTGATTTCCAAACCAAGTAAGCACAATATCTTTGAAAAAAGACACATTTAAAATTTTATGTAAAAGTATTTTGGTTTTTAAAATAAAACACAATTTAAATAATTTCATAATAAGTATATAAAGGATTCATTAGATTTCCTAAAGACCATATTCTTAGCTCCTCAGTTCTCAAAAGTTTAGTGGAATTATTATTTTGGAATTCTGTCAGGAATGTTTTCTGGGTGATTTATTTACTTACCTGTAGAAAGCAATCTTGCTACAGTCTCTGAAAATGGTTTTATCCACAGCTTCATCTTCAACGCTAAATAAGAAGACATTTTAAAAAATGTATTTTACATAAGATCTGTGGGCTCAATTTTTGTTACCTTCCCTAATTATAGTATAGAGGTGTAAAATAAACTTTTGGAATTTATTCTGCATTGCAGAACTGTTTCGCTGCTGTAACATAAGACTTCAGGGAGGTGACAATATGTATGCTGCAGAACAGTAGCCTTTTGCAAAACTATCAAAATGAACAACAGAATATTTTCACGGGCTTGGTCTGAAAGTCATGGAAAAGGAGCACTGCCAAGTATGAGGGAGGGGGCTTTAAAAATAATAGCCAGAACACCAAGATCTGAAATCTAGAGCTAAACCAAACAACCAACACTCACGTATTTAAACAGCAAAATATTTTCGGAATATATACTTCCTGGGAGTTTAGACCTGAAGAAGACACAGAGTACCTAAAAGTTTTGTTAAAGTGTAGCATGTAGCCACAAGATAAGGCTCCAGGTCCTCTAAAAAAGGTGTGCACCAGGTTCTAGAGTCAGAGTAGGAACAAATACAAAAGAAATAAAAACTGCCAAGATTCCAATAATCTAGAGATTAATACTCTTAAGACCAAGTTTCCAGAAGAATTGCATCTGGAATAAAATAAAATAAAAAGATATACGAAACTACTTAAATTTATAAGTACTTCAATTAGCCTAGTTAAAACAGCTACCAGCTACAGTGGGCTTGGGGAGCACTAGCTTTGGTGAAGAGGTGTGGCTTTCTGCACCTGCAGTTACCATGTCCACAATTTTGAAGGAACTAAACAGGTCTGGAGAGACAGAAACACTCACTTAGCCATGCCAAGAAACTTTGATAGTGAAAACAAAAAACAGAACAAAACAACAACAACAACAACAACAAAAAACCCTTCTTTAAACTCAGTTTCTGGCACTGTTCATTTTAATCAAGTGTGCAAACATTAGGAGACCTTGCAGTCTTCCGTTTCCAGCTTTGAAGAATGAGCTCTGGAATGGCATAGGAGACGGAACCACTTAAATGTGGGACGAAGCACGCTTAAAATCTATGTCTTGGAAGTCTGGAAGACACCTTTCCGTTGTTAAAGTTATCTAAACCTCCTGGAACTTTATGAGAGGTTAAGCTATTAACATTACCCAACTCCCCGCAGAACAGAGAAAGAACGATGACGCAAATGCCAGCCATTCAAGGAAGTGTGATTAAAACTTAAGTGAAGCCATTAAAGCTAGAAGGTTGTTTTTGGAGTCAGTTCCTGTGGGAGCAATTGCCCTTTACCTGATTTTCTCTTTCTCAGCTGCTTCCATGGCTTCCCTGTCAACTCTGCCTGGCAGTTAACCCTCGGGCCGCAGCCTCAGGAGATATTTAAAAATAGGTAACAAGCAGACTTGCTGAATTATGACCCATAAGAGTCCCCTCCAGATGTTTACGGGGCGGGGGCCAATCGACTTTTTCTCCGGCGCAAACCAGCGTGTTTACAGGGATACACTTGGCAAATATTCTCGGTTGTGAGTGACCGATTAACCTTGCTTTTATTGGCGGAGGAGGCACGCACGCAAAGTGCTCGGAGGTTAAAGTCTAGAGCGTGAGAAACAGGAAGCCCCAGGACGGGTCGGTCTCTGCGACTGTCACTCTGCTAGACCGAAAGCGGACCCGCTCCCTCCCCACTCTGAGCTCTGAGAGGGAAGCGCCGCCCGGATAACTGCCGTAACGCCGATGTCGCCGGTCCAACTGTGCTGCGGCTGACGCACGGCCTGGCAGCGCGGGAAGGGACTTCCGAGCTCGAGGACCGTTTCCACTCCGGCGCTCCCCAATTCCAGGGTCTGCTTCCACAGCGCCGCGGCCGGGGAGCTCACTTCGGGGTGTCAGTCAGGCCCTCAGCGCGCGCGCTTCTGCAGACTTCTGACCCGCGCCTGACCTTGGAGAGGACGAGGGCGGGGAAAACGCGGGAAGCGAAGACCTAACCGCGGCCCGGGGTAGCTCTCCTCCGGGCGACGCTCGGAGGGAGCCAGGAGCACGCCTGCGCAGTAGGCGCCAAGTTCCGGAAGCGCGCTGACGGTCCGAGGGAACCGCGGTTTCGAGGACCCGGATCATCCCGCCCACGGAGCAGAGCCGGAAGAGGGTAGGACGAGCCGGAAGAAGGCGGGACTAGCCAGCCGGAAGGAGGCTCAATGCTTTGGGTAGACGCTCCACGGCCGTGAAGATGGCGGTGGCTGCGTGGCTTCAGGCGTCTCCTGTCATTTTCCTCCTTTTGGTGGCGCAGCCGTTCCCACGGTCGTCTTTCGGTGCAGGGCCGGCGTCCGTGTATGCCGCAGACAGGTCCAAGTGGCACGTCCCGATGCCGTCGGTGAGTGTCGGCGTCGCCGCCGAGCCTGGCGGGGTGAAGAGGTGGGGCTACGGTGGCCCAAGGGGTCCAGGATGGTTTCGGGAAAGTCGGATTCCCAGGGCGGGTGGGATCCCCGGGGGCTCGCTGTAGCTGCCGGCAGCTGGGAGCTGCGCTGTTCGCCGCAGGCCGGGAGGTGTGTCAGGGCCGAGGGTGTGCGTGTTCTGACCGGGAAAGTAACAGAACTTTCAGCGCGGAACTTGAGAGGAACTTGATGCCCAGGTAGATAGGAGTTTCTCTCTCAGCTAGAATGTCAGGTAACCCAGGGTTGGATGAAAGGGACATGTATATAGGGGTCTTTATTTTTAACTCCAGTGTTTAGTTTTTATTTATTTATTGACATGAGGTGGTTTGATTTGGTTTAAAACTTCGACATGTTTTTGTGATGAGGGGACTTTTTGGGATTGAAAAAAAAGAAAAAAAGAAAGGAAAAGAAAAGGATTTTAACATGGGAGTAGCCCAAACGGAACAATTATAAAATGTAATATGGTAAAGATAGTTTTTCGTTTGGATAGTTAACTGACTGTTCGACATATTCCCCCTCCCAGTTTTAAAACCTCGCTTGAACCACGAAAACCAGAGTTTGGCGAGAACTGCTTTAAATGCCATTAGCCGGTTTTTGTTGAACTTTTTTTTTTTTCTTCTTTTTTTTTTTTTTTAATCCTGCTCACTGTACATTTATATGGCAGATATTACAGCTTTTATTAATTTGGGGTCTTGAATTGTTTTCTGTTACTGAAATGATTAATAGTTAAGTCCTTTTGAGTTTAAAAGTCAAACTGCTGAAAGGTTATTTGAAAGTAATGATTGGTTGTTCTGAGGGGTGATTAGTGAGTAAAGAAATGGAACTGTACATCTCATGACGCTTTTAAGTTAAACAAATTTGTAGCAGCCTCCCTTGTATAGTTCCTGCTTTATGGCCTGTGGGGAGGAAATCATGACCACACTGAGGGGCAAGGGCCAATAGTTAGGATGGGACTGACTTTCACTAAAAGAAAAAGTGTTGCTGTCCTTGTGATTAAAAAAATTGATTTGAATATTTTATAAATTTAGGTATTCATCGTCTACCCTGAAAATGAAAATTCTGCCATGCTGATTATCTTTCCTTTATCTTTGCAGGGAAAAAATTATTTTGGTTTTGGAAAGATTCTTTTCAGAAATACTACCATCTTACTGAAATGTGAGTTTTTAAATTTTATTACTTGAACCTCTTAAACTTAGAAACTTATTTTCTGCCTTAGCCTGCTGTGTGTGTTTGTGTGCATGTGTGTACATCCATGTATGCATATGTGTGTATATGCATGTAGAGGCCAAAGGTAAATTACTTGTGTCTTCTTCAGTTGCTGTCTACCTGTTTTTTTGTTTTTGTTTTTGTTTTTGTTTTTTGAGACAAGGTCTCTCCCTGAACTTGGAGCTTGCTGATTGGCTAGACTGGCTGACTAGCAAGCCTCAGGGATCTGCCTGTCTGTTTCTCCCCAGCACTGGGATTACAGGCATGGATAGTATTTTTACTTGAGTGTTGGAGATCTGAACTCAGTTCTTGATGCTCGTGTGGTAAGCAAGCATTTTACCAATAAAGCCATCTCCCTAGCCCCTTAATGTATTTTTCAAGTCCAGAATTGTAATAGCCTGGCACTGTGTAGGTACAAACTTTCAGTATATATAAAGTCCTATCAGTGACTAATATTCAGAGTACTTGTATGAATTTTTATTCTCTTCTTTTCTGTTTTTCCGTTTTCTTTGTTATGAATAGATCCACTATTCTCTGTAGCTTATATTACATGTTTTATATGTTACATACTCAGGGTAGTCTCTTGAGTTCATGTTGGCTACAGTGCTGTACAGTGTACATATACTTTTACGTACAATATTATGTATTTATTTAATCACATTTCATTTGAATTATATTCAGTCTTGTTGGTTGGGTGCTTGCATCACTATTCAGTGTGTTCTGAGTCAA
>NW_026585504.1:15510321-15570356 GCF_907164565.1 Psammomys obesus
TGTGTGTGTGTGTGTGTGTGTGTGTGTGTATGTGTGTCTGTCTGTGCACTCAGGAGCAGGAGTTCTCTTACCCACAACCTTCCTTGAGAGACAGAGTCTATGTGGTCCCGACTGGCCTCAAACTTGCTATGTAGGAGAGTTGGCCTCTACCTCCTGAGTGTAGTGATTAAAGGCAAGTGCCAACACACCCACCTCCCCAAATGTTTTGTTTTGTTTTGTTTTGTTTTAATGGTAAGTATTACTACTGTGTAGCAAAGGCCTCATATGTAGTCAGACTAGTCTTGAACTTATGGTCCTCCTGCCTCGGTCTCCCAGATGCTGGTATCCCAGGGCTGTACTTCCATGTCCGGCTCTCTTCCTCTTCTCATCCGGACACCAGTCCTGTCAGGTTGAGGCCCTCCCCTAGTATGCTAACTATATTTACTTCATTGGCTCTGTCTGCAAACAGACTCATATATGAGGGGTGGGACTTGACCAAGTGAATTCCTTCTTTCTTCTTTCTTTCTTTCTTTCTTTCTTTCTTTCTTTCTTTCTTTCTTTCTTTCTTTCTTTCTAATCTTGTCTCATATATTACATCCTGACCACAGTTTCCCCTCCTTCCCTCTCTTCACCCCACCTCCCCTCTCCCCCAGATCCTCTGGCCTCCACTTCCCTCAGAAAAGAACAGGCCTCTCAGGGACATCATGGCAAGCTTCAATAAGACCAGGCACATACCATGACATCAAGGCTGAAGGAGGCAACCCCTTCAGTAGGAAAAGAGTCCCATAGTAGGCAAAAGAGTCAGGGACAGCCCCTCCTCCCTCCGTTGGGATTTCCACGAGAACACCAACCTACTCAGCTGTAACATATATGAAAAGGACCTAAGGGGTCAGACCCTCTAGGCCAGACCCCTAAATACAGCCTGATCTCTGCGAGCCCCTATGAGTCCTAGTCAGTTTATTCTGTGGGCCAATGTTCTTGTGGTGTCCCTGACCACAGCCACAAAGCCTTCGACCTACAGTTGGTCCTGCCTGCAGAATGTTCTGGGACCAGAGTCTAACAGATTCATCATCAGACCAGAGAGAGACTTCATCCAGCAACTGATGATGGGAGCAGATGCAGAGTACCACAACCGAACATCAGGGGCCACTCTGGGAGTCCTGCATAGGAGGCAGGGAAAGGGTGGGAAAGAGGAACAAATGAACTTTGAAAGGGCATAACTAGACAGTAGTCAAAGGGATCCAGAAGCGGAGGCTTGGTGGGATCTCTTAGGCAAGGACCAGTTGGCCTGTGTCTGGGATGCTGAGAGGTGGACCGGAGGCAGAAGCCAGGAAAAGGCCAGTAGCCTCATCTCCGCCCCACGTGTAGAGCAGATGTGGAGCCACTGCCCAGTGACAAACCTAGATTATGTATCAGGTCAACAGATGCGGCCACTGAGTGCCAAGAATCGCTTCTGTTTTATCCAGCAACAACAGGGTCCCCAGAGAGCAGGGCCAGAAGCAGAAAAGGCTCGTGTCTGGGGGGGCAGGCCAGGGGTACTTGCTGGTTCCTGTCACTTCAGCTTAGTGGTCCTCAGCTGCAGGCAATTCTATTCCCCAAGCCCCAGAGGACGTGTATCAGCAATGGCTGCGAGTGGTAGGTGGATGGAGGAGAGCGCCGCTGGCATTGACCGAGGAAAGGCCAAGGGTGCCGCTGAAGGTCCTACAAACGGTGCAGAGCCACAAGGGGCCAGCCAGGACCAGGTGTTCACATTGCGAACTGGGTCTGGAGAATCAAATATACCTTCCCGAGACAGCGGCTAAGAGCCGCCTCTGAAGCCAGGCATGGTGGTGCATGCCTGCGGTTCCGGTACTCAGGAGGTAGAAGCAGAAAGCTCAAGACCATCTTTGGCTACATAGTGAGTTTGAGGTCAACCTGGGCTTTGTGAGACTACCTCAGAAAACAAAACAGAACAACAACCCAACAAACAAACAAGCAAGCAAGCTGCAAAGGCTCAGTCAATAAAATGCTTGTTGGAGTCCAGATCCCTAGCACCCACGTGAAAAAGCAAAGTTTGGTGGCACACGTCCTGGGAAGAGGGACGTAGTCACGGGCTTAGAGATTGGTGGCCAGCTGGTGAAGCTGAATCTGTGGGGGTCCGGGTACGGGGAAAAACAATGTCTCAAAAAACAAGGTGAAGAGCAAGTGAAAAATCACAGCCGGTATCATCTTTAGACCTCCGAATGATCGTGTACTTACACACACACCTAGCCCCATGTAACCTCACACATCAGTGTTGTCATCTATAAAAGGGGGTTGGGGGGCTCACTAGGTTCCTGGGAGGTGTCAGTGAGCTAATGCTTGGGGCGTGCTTACAACAATGTCCGCTGTGGGTGAGCAGTAATCCATACAGCCCAGTGTTGTCGCTATGGAAGTCTCGCTGTGCCTAGGTGCCTGTGGTAGCTGTGTTAGGCTCTGGGGGCGGAACCAGAGCCATGACTTCCTTGTACGGCAGCCTGGCCGGGCTGCAGGAGCTTGGCGTTCTGGATGCCGTGACCTACCTGAGCGGGGTTTCGGGGTCTACCTGGTAAGTGAGGTGGGGCAGAGTACAGAGCAAAAGGGAGCTATGGGTGATTAAGGATGTCCAGGTGATCGGATGGAGTCTCTGATACGGGCCTGGGAGCCTGCCTTTATGAGGATCAGGGTGGCTGAGAGGAGGCTGGGTCCCAGGGACAGTGGTCTGAGCGAAGGAGCAGGTCGGCAGATGTTTGTGACAGGGCAGAGGATCCTTCCTCTAACTCACAGGCATCCCTTCCATCTGCAGGTGCATCTCTACGCTCTGCAAGGATCCATCCTGGTCCCAGAAGTCTTTGCAGGACCCCATTGAACGTGCCTCGGCTCGAGTCTGCAGCAGTAAGATAGGGTTGCTCTCGGCAGAGCGGCTGCAATACTACTCCAGGGAGAAGGCGGCCTGGGAGAGCAGAGGCCACACCATGTCCTTCCCTGATTTCTGGGGCCTCGTCGTTGAATATTTCCTGAACCAGGCGGTAAGAGAACGGGAACTGACTACCTTCTCCCCATCCCATCTCCCTTTCCACACTTCTTCAGGCTGACCCTTATCGTGGAGTGTTTTCAAAGCGGTTCCAGCCCGCCCCTAGGGCGGAGCGCCACACCCATGCGTTGGCCAAAGCAGCCCTGACCCATGCCGCCACCAGGCGGTTGCTGCTAGAACTGCAGGCCCAGTCTCTCAGAGGCAGAAGGTTCAGAGCCGCAGAGCCGCAGAGTGTGGCTGTTGGTTGGAAGCGTGGTATCTCTTTGTAAGTTAAGAAGTTACATTTCCTAGAGATTTTCTTTGTAAAGAAACTAGACTGCTTTTTCAATAGTTCCCTAAAATTGCCAGTCTAGCTCTCTCTCTTCTGATATGCTTTCTGGAATGAAAAACAAGAGAGAGAGTATTCCCAGAGGCACTGAAATTGTTGAAAAACAAACAAAACAAAAACAAAACAAAACAAAAAACCAACCCACAGGGGTCTTAGGGGTCTTAGCTCAGCTGCAGCCTCAAGCTGTAGCTTGGCCTTGACAACTTGACGTCAGAGTGCTGACATCAAGCCCTGGGGACGGAGAACAGGGAATCCTCCCAAAGCCAAGCTGTCTACTTTCTTTCCTGCCCAGGAAAACCCTGCCAAGCTGTCAGACCAGCAAGAAATAGTCAGCCAGGGTCAGAACCCATACCCCATCTACGCCAGCGTCAATGTCCACCCAAACATCAGTGGGGAAGACTTCGCAGGTGCCTGGGTGTGGACACAAAGGAAGAAGACAGGAAGGGGGTGATGGGAGGGGGATAAGGATGGTCTGTCAGGGACAAGTGGGAGGAGCTCCCAAGCAGGGACCTTGGTGGGAGGGGGCATCGCCATTTTTGGAAAGGCAAGATCCCTGCTAAGCCATGAGGACCCTGCTGACTTTGTTTCTCCCAGAGTGGTGTGAGTTTACACCCTACGAGGTCGGTTTCCCCAAGTATGGGGCTTATGTCCCCACCCAGCTCTTTGGCTCTGAGTTCTTCATGGGTCGGCTGCTGCAGCCCTGGCCAGAGCCCCGCATCTGTTACCTTCAGGGTAAGTCTGGGCTCGGAAGGTTGGAGACTGCCAGGGCCGGAGGTAGGCCCTGATGTGGGGCCCTGACTGTCTCTGCAGGCATGTGGGGTAGTGCTTTCGCCACCAGCCTGTATGAGATCTTCCTGAAGACGGGACACTCAGGTCTGGGCTTTCTGGACTGCCACAGAAGCAGTGTAAATATCACAGGTGAGCACAGGGACCTTGTTCAGCCATCACCACTTGCTAGCAACTTGCCAGGCCCAGGAAAGAGGTGGACCAAGAACAGTTCCATTTCTCACTGTTTCATCCCTTCCCATCTAGAAAGCAGTCCAAGGTTCCGGTTGAAGGACCCCACACGGCTTCCTACCAGGCTCTTCACGCCACAGAACCCCTTCTCTCAGGCCGTGTTGGACATATTCACCTCCCGCTTTACTTGTACCCAGAACTTTAACTTCACCAGAGGTCTCTGCTTGTACAAGGACTACCTGGCTAGCAGGGACTTTGTGGCCTGGAAAAGTAGGTGGTACTCTGGGTGTGTGTGTGTGTGGGGGGGGTTGTTTTAAAGAAATTTTTAATGTGCGTTGGTGTTTGCCTGCATGCATGTCTGTGGGAGAGTGTCAGATCTTAGAGTGACAGACAGTTGTGAGCTGCCATGTGGGTGCTGGGATTTGAACCTGGGTCCTCTGGAAGAACAGTCAATGCTCATGCCTGCTGAGCCATCTTTCCAGCCTGGCAGGGCGGAATTGTAAGTGGATCCTTGCTATACATACATCTAGCTCACCGGGGCCAGCACTGGCTTTTATCTGGTTGGAGGAGGGGGAGGCTCCTGCTGCTGGAGGAGGGGACGGATTTTCTGATTGCTGAAAGCTGTGAGAGGCAGGGTGGACGGGCTTAGGTGAGGGACTCCGTGGCTGTTGGGAGGCAGGAGAAGAGGATCACCAGCAAGAACGGCTATACTCATCCCTGTGTGCCTTACAGAGAGACACCCTGATGCCCGCCCCAACCAGCTCACACCCATGAAGGACTGCCTGTCCCTAGTAGATGGAGGCTTTGCCATCAACTCACCATTTCCGCTGATCCTGCAGCCCCAGCGGGCTGTGGACCTCATTGTGTCCTTTGACTATTCCCTGGAAGCCCCGTTTGAGGTAAGGAGGGAGAGAGGGGTCTCCTAAAGGGAGTAGAGGGGAGGAGAAGACATCTATGCTGAGAGGCCCGGCTGGGTGTTTGGGTGTTACCCCTCATAGAAGGGACCATTTAAGCATCATTGACAGTCCAGGTCTGCCAGCTGGAGGATTCTGGGATTATGATAGGACGTGGAAAGAGGGTCTCAGGCATCGTCTAGACTCCGTCCTAGAACCTGGCCAATTATGGTAGGATTCCCTTTCCAGGGTGGGCCTGGGGTCGCTTTTCTTTGTTACTATGGAAACACCAGCCATGAAAGTCCTCTTAGGGAGACAGCTTAGGGAGTCTAGTGATCTCACTTTGACTTCCTCTTTGTCTTCCTCGTCCAATGACTGCCTAGGATTGAAGAAGAGATAAAACCACCCCTCCAACACTGCCCTTTTAACCAGCCTCTTAACAGGGAACAGGGGAGGGGTTGAAGATGGGATGGCCATATTAAGGGGAGGAAGGAAGGACTACAGTCTCACTAGACACTTATTCCAACTATCTTAGGGTTCCTATTGCTGTGAAGAAACACCGTGACCACAGCAACTCTCTCTCTCTCTCTTTTTTTTTTAAGATTTATTTATTTATTAGTATACAGTGCCCTGCCTGCAGGCCAGAAGAAGGCACCAGATCTCATTATAGATGGTTGTGAGCCGCCACGTGGTTGCTGGGAATGAACCCAGGACCTCTGGAAGAGCAGCCAGCACTCTTAACCTCTGGGCCATCTCTCCAGCACTACAACAAATCTTATAAAGAAAAAACATTTAATTGGGGCTGGCTTACAGTTTTAGAGGTTTCGTCCATTACTGTCACGGCCGGAAGCATGGAGGCACACAGGCAGGCATGGTGCTGGAGAGGGAGCTGAGAGTTCTACATCTGGATCCCCAGGCAGCAGAAAGAGAATGAGATTTGTTTCCTCCAACAAAGCCACACCTCCTAATAGTGCCACTCCATGTGGCCTGTGGAGGCCATTTTTATTCAAACCTCCCAGACACCTTTATTTGGCCAATAGAAAGGTGGCTCGGAAAGTCACTCCGTTATACAGAGTTAGCGTGAAGCCAGAGGCTTGCCTCTCTGCCCAGGTGTTGCAGATGACAGAGAAGTACTGCCTGGACCGAGGGATCCCCTTCCCCAAGATCGAGGTGGGCCCCAAGGACCTTGAGGAGCCCCGTGAGTGCTACCTGTTCACCAAGGCGGAAGACCCCCGATCGCCCATCGTCCTGCACTTCCCCCTTGTCAACAGGACCTTTAGGACACATCTGGCCCCAGGTAAGGGGAAGTCCCAAGCCTGTTCTAACCTCCAGGGGAATGTGGGATGCTGGTTGAGAGCATTGCTCCTGGAGGGCCTGGGTAAACCATTGCTGCTCCCCACCACCTGGACCTCTGTGCTCACGATGAGTCAAGATGGCCTCTCCCACAGAGCAAGCCAGATCAACTGTGCAGGGCAGTGTCCAGGGCCATCAGCTCCTGGCCAGTTTCATAGACCACTCCAGCCTAACCTTGCTCCCACCCCACCCCAGGTGTGGAAAGACAAACAGCCGAGGAGAAGGCCTTTGGGGACTTTATCATCAATGGGCCAAACACCCCCTATGGAATGATGGACTTCACCTATGAGCCCAAGGAGTTTGACCGGCTGGTGACCCTGAGTCGGTACAACGTCCTGAACAACATGGAGACTATCAGGCATGCCCTCCAGCTGGCTCTGGATCGGCGGCAGCAGGCTGGAGAAGGGATCGGGGGCTGAGCTGGTGAGAGTCAAAGGACTGTGGGAGAGATGTGATGGAGGACTGTTGTTGGAAGTATATGGCATTGGGCTGATAATGCTTGTTATCAGCCCCGTAGTTGTTAGGGCAGTATTATCTAACCCACCATCATAATCAATAAAACACAGATGCCTGTCAGATTTTATAATTGCCTTATTTACATTGGGCTGGGTAGGTAGTTCCTCCCAAGCTACCTTCCATCATCTCCTGGCCTCCATCCCTTCCATCTGCCTTGGTTCCTATCTGGTCCATCTCCCATCCATAATTCCACAAATACTTGCTTATCCTTCATCTAGATTGCTCCTTTCCATGATACTTTTAGAGTCCTTCCTCCTGGCCCACGTGGTTCCTTTTCCACAATAACCCATCATGGCTTCCTCCTCTCTGTCTCTGTCTGTTTCTGGTGATTCTCCTCTCCCCAAAGCCCAGGAACTATAGCCATGAACCTCCTTTTGCCCTGCCCAGGTTTTGGCCTTTTAATCAACCAATTGGGAATGATTTTTTTAGGCAATGTTAAACAGCAATAATTGGGGTACATGACAGTGTGCACATAAACAGTAAGAATTTGGGGGGCAAGCAATTAACAAATACAAAGCACCTGACCATACTCTAACAATTCCTTTTTTTTTTTGTCTAATTAAAAAGGCTATTTAAAAAAATATGTATAGTAAAAATAATTATGAAGCAATTATAAAGACCAATAGGTAAGACTCATACGTCCAGTTTAAATGTATTTTGCAATCTTGAAGAAAATATCTATCTTATTTATGAGGGTCTAAAGTTTTGTATCTAAATTACTTTTATTATAGCTTGTATCTATCAGCCTAAAAACATCTATTTAGACCTTAAAATATCTTTTTAATTCTCTAAGCAACCAAGCTTGATATAAAACTATAATTATCTGGTCTTCAACCCCATCAGACACTTGAGAAGGAATAAAATTAATTACCCGAGTAAATAGGAAGTGTATGCTAGCAGCCTCCAAAAAATAAAAATTGACAGAGACAGTTTGCTGCCTGAATAGCCACCCAAAACTCTCTGTATAACATTGGGGTATCATCTTTAGTCTTCTGTCCCAGTATATTTGACAAACATATATGTGAAGCAGGAACCATTTAGGACTTGCTTACTCTGTCTTAGCAGAACTCGGCAGTTGACTTGGCCTGCATTCAAGCTTGCCCATTTTAGGCAGAATTCTGTCTGTGGTAGAAACGAAGGCTTTTTTTTTTTTTTTTTTGCCCAGGTGGCTAATTTGCCACATTTGAAGCCATCTCCATGTGGAGGTTCTTTGATGCTCATCATCTTCTTTGAGGTAGATAGGGTGCTGCTAGGAGCTGACATGTGTCATTGTCAAAGAATCATTAAAATAATAAAAGCATTTTTTAAGATTTACTTATTGATTATGTATACAGTGTTCTGCCTGTGTGTATGCTGACGTGCCAGAAGAGGGCACCAGATCTCACTATAGATGGTTGTGAGCCACCATGTTGCTGGGAATTGAACTCAGGACCTTTGGAAGAGCAGCCAGTCATCTTAATCTCTGAGCCATCTCTCCAGACCAATAAAAACATTTTTAAATGCCATATTTTGCAGATCTCTGAGGTTTTTGAAGACTTATCTATCTATCTATCTATCTATCTATCTATCTATCTATCTATCTATCTATCTTATTTTTATATATCTATGGTACTATATGTTAAACCTAGGAATGTATATTCCTGTAATAAATTAGACTAATATCTGATATGACCAAGAGTTGGTTAACTAACAATTAACTTGCATTGCTTGATTATCCTAAATAGCTTGTAAGAGCAGTTTAAAAGTATTGGAAGTAAACCCTCTATTTATGAGTTGTGTGGATATAATACCTCATATCAGAGTAAAGACATATGAGTGTAACAAAGAAACCTTGAATTTGTATCAGTATACTAAAATTTATATCAATGTATCAAATACCCTTATTTAAATATAATATCTCTAAGTTGACGAGTAGATACAATAGTCTACCTTTTGTCTTATTATTCCTGTAATATATTTCTATATTCCCCTTTGTTTCTCTTCAACCCTTTCCTCCTCACCTAAGAAAGACAGAGAAAAGAAAAGGAAAATCCCTGAGTCTAAGTTTTTATACCTTGTTTTTTCTTTAAATAAGACCACTAATAACTTATAACCATCTCCCAATGACAATAAACATTCATAGCCCATTAGAACAAGCAAAAAGCTACTTAACCCCTTTTTTAGGGAAATGGAGCATCACTAAGGTTTGCTTCTTGCTGATTTTGGGGGTGAAGGAATCTTATTTGGGGGCCCAAAGTAAATTGGGGAATATGGTTAAGCAAGCTAGCATTAACATTTGTGGTCCAGTCTCTAAACGTTGAGAAATTCCAGACTTAATAGAAGTCCTGTTTGGAGCAGTATGAAATGCTGGACTAATTGAGATTAGTAGCTTTCTTCAACGCTCCCTTGGGAGTAGGCTCTGATGAGGACCAGCATCTGAGGTGACTGAAGTTGGAAAGCTGGACCAGGCAGGATGCTGGAACAGATGTGCTAGCATCTCAGCATGCTGAGGGATGAGTCCTGTCAGGCCTGATCCGGCGTCATTCAGTTAAGGGTGGTTTTCTGCTCTTTATATGAGCAGAAGAAAGGCATTTTTCCATAAGCCAGTCTGGGCTGTTAACAAAAATGCAAACCAATTTTGTCTATGCCATTTAAAAGGAGAGCATGATAACTTTTGAAGATATTGTGGCCTAGGAAATCAGGAGGTCTCCCTCTGTCATACCTGATTCTTATTACTTTGGGTGGAGTCCAAACCCTTTTTCTTTTTCTGTTGCCATAAACATAAATCGTTCCTTCCAACATAACATAGTCTTTGCTGTCCAGTTTGAAGTTATTGTAAGTATAGAATGATCCAGTTTAGTCGTCCAATATTTTTTTAGGTTTCTTACATTTTTATTTTCCTCAAAGGGGATAATATTATTATTGAATATATACACATCTTCATGTTGATAAATCAGGACAAGATTGTAAAGAATTAAAATATATTGTTTTATAAACATGATATCATTTTTATGGAGACGGGGTTTTTCTGTATAGCCCTGGCTCTGCCTTTTTCCTGAGCGGCAGGCCTAATGGCATTAATTATTTTCTGTTAGTTAGCTTTCCTATCAACTTCCGTGAACTGTAGGCTGTTCTGAGCATTAATTGATTATTTCACACTATTTCCTTAGTGCTGATGAAATCAGCTTTCAGTTTCTGTGGACGCTCCACACTAGGAAACCATTGGGCTACTCAGAGTATAAATTAATTATTCATATTGTGTTAGTCTGAGTTCCCTTCGTTTTATTCTGCATATGGTCCCAAATGAGGCTGTCTCGGGGGTATTTCCAGGTGTCATTGTATCAGCCACTTGGGATATTTCTCGAAGGCTCATCAGAAATTCTCCCTCTGTGGTGACCGCCATAAGAGTCACCATAAGATCACAAGCAGCTTGCTCTGTGATCCCTGGCAGCATGTGTACTAAATTAGCCTGCATGGGACCGAATATGAGGTTTGGTGAAAAAACAAAAACAAAAACAAAAAAAACATCTTTGCTCAGGAATGGTTCTCTGGCTTGTGTCTCTCCAGCGGTCCACGGTAGTGGCAGCCAGCTCTTAGTTATGTTAGTTTTCTCCGTTTGTCTCCTGCAGTAGACTGCCTTTTGTTTGTGGGTGTGTTTAAGAGTTTCTCTTAAACAGACACATAGGAGACAGTTTTTGACCTGGAAGGTTTTAGGTTTTAAGCTTGGGTTATCTTGTTGGGAGCTTATTCCCCCTGCCAAACTATAATAAAGTATGACTTTAAGGGCATGGGTGCATAAAATTTGTTGGGCACCATTTGTTGTTGAAAATAAATTAGGTGCCAGGCTAATAATATTTATTATTATTAGCCCTACAATTGTTATGGCCGTATTATCTAACCCACTATCATAATCAATAAAACACAGATGCCTGTCAGATTTTATAATTGCCTTATTTATGTTGGGCTGGGCAGATACTACCTCCCAAGCTTCCTTCCATTATCTCCTGGCCTCCATCCCATTCCATCCACCTTAACCATTCCTATCTGGCCCATCTCCCATCCATAATTCCATAAGTACTTGCTTATCTTCATCTGGATCACTCTTTTTCACGCCAATCCCAGAGGCCTTCCTCCCGGCCCACATGCTTCCTTTTCCATGCTAACCCATCATGGCTTCCTCTTCTCCCCTCTTTTCATCTCTGTTTCCAGTGATTCTCCTTTCCCCAAAGCCTGGAACCTTAGCCATGCCTACCTCCTTCTGCCCTGCCCAGGTGCAGGCTTTTTAATCAATCAATCAGGAATAATTTTTTAAGGCAAGGTTATACAGCAATACTTGGGGTACATGACAGTTTGTCCATAAAGAGTGAGAATCTCGGGGGACAAGCAAATACAAAGCCCCTGACCATACTCCAACAGAGGATCTCAGGCCAGGGTGTGCTTACAGAGGGGTGAAGACTTTAAAGAGTTTCTGTTTTCCTGATTCTTCCCCAGGGAAGATGAGACAGTCTTTCTCCCTATGAGTGCTTATGGATTCTGGGAGGGAGAGAGCAGGGTTCATGTTATGTTGGGTTGTGGAGAGAACCAGGCAGCAGCCTCATCGGTGAGCCCGCCTCCGCCACAGAAAGACCCCTGGAAACAACCCGGGCACACAGCGAGAGCTGTGAGCTAAGGAACCAGTTGCCCGCCTTAGACTGAGTCTAGACGCAGAGCTACAACACTTCCACAGAGGGAGCCAGCTCTGACCCCCTCCAGAACTCCCCGACTCAGCACTGTCAAGAATACAAAGGAGCTATGTGGGTCACCAGTCTCTGTCACAGGGTGTGTGTTCTACTAATTCTTCTTTGCAGCCAGGCCTCTGGCCCTCCCTCTCCGGGCCCCCCAACTAAGGCCCATGAAGTGCGTGCTAAGATGGCGCTTTGCTCTCTGAACCCAAGCCACGTTTTTCTGGTTCATATACACAGTTGCCACAGTGTGCAAATACAGACTTCCCGTTGTCAGGAGCCAAGCAGGGGTGTTTAGAATGGGCATCTGTCAATCAGGGGCAGAGTGAAGGGACAGTTACAAACACTGTATCTGTGGGTACATGTTTCAATGTACGGTGGGCCAGGGAGCAGGCCAGTTCCTTCACATGGGATGGAGAAATGAGGTGGGGGTAGACCCCCCCGGGATTGCTGCATCTGATGACCTACATAGTTCCCTCTCTTTCTTTCTCGTTTCTCCCGAGAGCCTCTCCAGAATGAGCAGACTTCCAACCCGAAAAGAGGAGAGCCATCCTGGTCGGGCTGCCTCCCTCTGACTTGCCTCCTGGGCCCCATCTTCCTCAGCCAGCTGTGCGCTGGCACCAAGCCCTCTGAGGCTGTGTACTGTACTGCTCTACTCAGGCACCCCTTGGCTTCAGGAATGGGAGGTTTGTTTGGAAGGTCCTGCTGTGCCCATTGTCACCAGTTTGCCTGCCACTGTCACTGGCTGCCATTGGACTACCATAAATGTTAGGACTTAACCAGTCACGGAGTGCACAGCTAGAATCTTTATTCTGCCTTCAAGCTTCAGGAATCGGCTGGACTCTGGCTCCCATCTTCGGAGCGGAGACCCTTTTGTCTGCTTAGCCAGGCACTGAGAGAGGATCCTGGGTTTCCGTTGAGACCGACTCGGCTGGTTTGCTGGGTTGCTGAGTCTTCTGTGATTCTCTAGCCTTGTCTCAAAGCGGGGTCTGCACACTGAATTCATTGAGAGCTGCATCGATGCCGACAGTGAGGTCCGTTTCAGGCCACGTTCGTCTTCCCAGCACCCCAACTTTGCCCCCTCCCCCGGCACACTCTAAATAAGGCTTCCACAGTAAGTCTGGGGACGATTTCGCTGGGGCCTCATCTGGCACCAGGTGACCTGACCTGCTTTTCCTGCCTCCCCAAGCTTCTATGACGCTATTACACTCACTATCACTGAGTGCTGGGATTAATAGGACAAGCTACAAATCATCTTTTTGGGTGATTTTGCTCAAAGACAGTTCTGTGCTCTGAAATTCAACTCTTCTGCTCACTGTGATTTTTATTCCCCACGGTGCACGAGTGGGAATCAGAGGACAACTCGCAGGACTGGAGCCTCTTAATTCGCCACGTGAGTCCCAGGAATTAAGCTCAAATCTTCAGGCTGAGCGGCAAGTACCTTTACCCACTGAGCCATCCTCACCAGCCCAGAATCCAATTTTAAGGATTGTCTGAACCTGTTTTCACAGATTGCAGCCTTAATTAGCTCCAAACAAATGTAGTCCTTTTTTTTTTTTTTTTTTCTCATCCAAATTGATGTTATTTTCAGGGCTTGAATGGAGTGAGGGAATCTACCTGAATTCTTCTGGATTGCTTTGGCTCTTGTTAATAGCAAAATACCAAAGGGAGGCCTGCCGAGGTACACGTGATGTTCCTGAGGTACCCTCCTATTTCATAAGCTAACACTCACACACCTGCTATATTACTTCCAAACAAAGGTAATGGCTGAGGAGTGTTTGCTTGAACTTTTCCATGGCTCTCCTCTGTGTAATTCCAGAGGCTATGACCTGGACTAAACATCTCTCCATCCTTCCATGGCCTGCCATGGAGCATCCTGGATTCCAAAACACCAGCATAGACTGGAAAGTGACCTAAGTGACCTTGCCCTAGGTAGAGGCCCCAGGGGAGGGGGGGGACCCAGACTTGTTTTCGCTGCCCTGACTCTTGGTAGGGTACACGGTAGACAATCTCTGTCAAGTGAGTGGCTTGTGTGGCGGAGTGAAATCCCACCCTTTGCCTTGATTGGAACCTGGTCTTTCCAGTCACTTCAGAATGAAGGAGGGCCTGGTGATCATTTCTGCTTGGTTCCGAACAGTCCCAGACAGGAAGGTCTCCTGCCTCCTCAGGAGGCAAGCCAAGCACACAGACCTGCCCCTGCCTTGATCTTGACATGGTAATGAGTGCTGCCTTGTATCACACTGTGCTTCCTGCCCCGCCCCCCCCCCCCCCCCCCCCCCCACGTTAGGGCTTCTGACTTAGTGGAGCAATGTCTCCTCTCCTCTCCAGCAGCTGCTACCCCTCCTCAGTGACACCATCACTGAATGCTAATCCGGGGAAAAGCTACAGGAAGTGACTTCCTAGAGAGGAAACTACCAGGGAGTTGACCTCCGAATGACTCCAAACTCAGGGCTAGATCTCCTTCAGATTAGGTTTGATCTAGGGACGCTCTGGAGTCTGCTGTGTTTTTGGAGAGGGACTGTCTTGCAGACGGTGGGTAAGAACATTATTCTGATGGCCTAGGGGAAAACTCTTCCACCGATTCCTGCTTACTTTTCTCAGTCACCAAATGTGGACGATAAAGTTATCTGCACTAGAAGGTTGGGGGATGAATAAAGTGTTTTTTTCATATAAAGGGTTTCTGACGGTCTGGCACATAGGCTATGTTCTGTAAAGCCTGAAATGTATGCAAATGGATACGGAGTTACGATGAATGTGAATATTCATTTAGAATGATAAAAGATATCACAAACCCCCCCCCCCAAGTCAAGATTTAGCTAGGTGTCGGGGCACACATCTGCAGACTCGGGTGATTGAGGCAGGAGGGTCATAAGTTTAAGGTCAAAACTTGGGAACCATAGTGAACCCCCATAAAAAATACTTTTAAGGGTGAAAAGTGTCCAAACAGCAACAAAAAACACCCAGATGATGTGTTCTGATCAACCGCTGTGAGTCCGCACATGACTCTTCGCACCTGGGTCGCATACTCCATGACCTCCTCCTCCTCCTCCTCCCCACCTTTAGTGCAGATAAGCGGCATTCTCCCACCCAATCTGGCTTACTAAGATTTCAAAGGCGATAAGTAGCTAAAAAAATGTGTCATCTGCTGGGTTTGGTGGCACACGCCTTTGATTCCCAACAAAGGGGGAGACAGAGGCAGATGGATATCTGGCCATCTGTGAGGAGCTCAAGGCCAGCTTCGTCTGAATAGGAAGTGTCCCACAAACAGCCAGAGCTACATAATGAGACCTAAACAACAAACAAAAAAAGAAAAAAAAAAAAAGAAAAGAAAAGCGAATTATCGTCACTATTATTGATTACATCAGTATTAACGGTGGTATTAGGATTTAGCTTTTTCAAAGACCGTGTCTTAAGAGCTACATTTCCCATGCTGGATTTGAATTAGCAGCTATCCTTCTGCCTCAGCCTACCAAGTGCTAGGATTACAGACAAAAAACGCATTATCACACCCAGCTTACATCTTATTTCTAAGAAGTGGGGCAAGACACCGCCGCCGCCACAATCCTTGCCTTACAGAAAGCGCCCGAGAGCCAAGTGTGGTAGGCACGCTTGAAGCCAGCCTTAGCTGCATAGCAAATTGGAGACACGCCTACCCTACCTGAGGCCCTGTCTCAAAACATCTCTCTCAAAAATACAAAACAAAGAAGCGAAAAGCAACCAAACAGAACCCAGCTTTCAGGCTGAAACTTCTGTTTTAATCAGATGTCAGTAAAACAAAACCTCCAGAACATAATTTTTCTGTTTCCAGTGAGGGGGCCTTTCAGTCTACTTTCTGGGTCTATGTATTTCAGACCTTTCCATTTTCTTCTGCCCAAGTCTGCTGGTGACAAAGGACACATCTACAGCTCAGTTCAACCTCTGGCCTTGGCTCTTTGTGTCACAACGCCAGATGAGTTGGCACAGTGGGTCATAGGCACGTGTGAAAGTGATTGCCAGCCCAAAGTCAGTTCTCACTGGACTTAGCCAGGTCCTAAACATACTTCCTTCAGAGCCACCTGCTAAAAGAGGAAGACAGAGGTTTCTTAGCACACGTACAATGGTTAGATTCAGTCAAATTGACCACGGAAGAGGAAACCTCAACTGAGAAAATGCCTCCGTCAGATCGGCCCACAGGCATGTCTGTGGGACGTCTTCTCGATTAATAATTCGAGCGAGAGAGCCCAGCTCACTGTGGGCAGTGTCACCACTGTGCGGGTGGTTCTGGGGCACATAAGAAAGCAAACTGAGAAACTCACGAGGAGGACGCCAGCATCACTCCTCCATGGTCTCTGCTTCAGCTTCTGCCTGGATTCCTGCCCCCACTTCCTCTCATGACGAACTGTGAGCTTAAAGATTAAGTGAACCCTTTCCTCCCCAAGTTGCTTTTTGGTCGTAGTGTCTTATCTCAGCAACAGAAAGCAAACTAGGACAATAAGTGATCTCAAGGACACACTGCCCAGGCCTTGGGAGAGATGTGCGTGGAAACAAATGACAGCCGTCTCAGCCCGGCCGGGCACGCAGTTTACACAGGCATTGGGGAAAGTGTTGCAGTGTTATCATTGGCTTTTTTTCTGGGAGGTTTTAGAACCTCTTGTGATCAGCAGTCCAACTTCATCTCCCCCCAGTTCTGGTCCAGCAGGAACGATAAAGTGTCTTTTAGATTTTCATGCACCCAGCAATTGCTCACACACAGCTTGGGTCATGAGTTCAATGAGCCAAACACCAAGGTCAGGGCAGTTCCGTGATCTATATAGCTTTGGGCCACATGTTACATTCTATGTTTTTTTAAATTTTTTTTATTTATTTATTAATTTTGTGTGTGTGCATGTAAACACGCCTGAATGTATGCATGTGTGCCACATGCATGCCAGAGCCTACAGAGGTCAGAAGAAGCACCCGAGCCCCCTGGAGCTGGAGTCATAGGCAGTTGTGCCCACCCGATTTGGGTGCTGGGAACGCAACATGGTTCCTCTGGGAAAACAAGACTTTCTCTTAACTGCCGAGCCATCTTTGAGCCTTCACCTCTTAAACCACGATACAGAGTACAGGGGAAGGGCTGGTTTCCAAGAGGAGACTGGGAAAATGAAGCCACCATGAACGCTGAATGAAGAAAATAGTCACTGTTCAGTGGCAGAGGGCAGACTTGGAGACAACTGGGTGAAGGAAGGGATCACAGCAATGGAGAAACAGGATGGGACAGGAAAGACAGGCCTAAGACCCTTCTCAGCTCCGCAGGGTGGGTTAGGACTCATCTGCATGTCCCTCCACTGAGCAACCTGTTGCCTTAGGTGAAGATATGCGTAGTGGGAGTTTTGGTTTCTTTAAAACATAACAGAAATGTTATGTGGATATGTTTTGGTTTTGATCCCAGGCATGGGGTATAGGCTGTCCACAGCAGCTAACTGTGATTTGTTATGTAACTATGATAGTTCTGTAACTATCCTGTGCTCTGGCAGCGGAGTGGTTCTGCCAGCTGCTGATAATTTGTGTTTGAACTCTAGGGACTCTTCAGAAGATTAATAAACGCCGAGAGATGGGGCGGTGGCTGCTGCTCCTGCTGCTGCTCCTCCTGCTTCTGTTGCTGGTTGCAGATATCTTGATCACAAAGATCAAACTTGCCCTAAAAACTTGATGCCCCTAATCAGCAGGAAGTAGTCTAACAATATTGATGCCCCCTTTCCCTCAAACCTTCTCTCTTTCCTATCTGGTCTTAAGGGGTTGAAAGGGGTAGGGGTGGTGTAGGGAAGTAGGAAAAAGAACCCAAGAAAGTAGCCAAAAATCCAGCTCCACATGTAACCTAACCTCAGCCCAGCTGTGCCTGCCAGCCCCGTTCAGGAACCTCCTCCAGACCCCTGTCTGATATCTGTCTTCCTGTTCTGATTTGGGCCTGCTGATTCCCCACGTACAGCTCCTTCTTCACAGTTCATGAAGGGTCTTTGTGGAGTGTGCTTTAGGGCTTGGCATCCCAGACTTCTCCGGGTAATTCTTTGGAAACTGTCATGGATAAGCGCTACATCCTAAAGGCTCCCTGTCCTCAGTCAGAAGGCCTTGGGAGTCTGCAGTTGTTTCAGCTTTCTTACCATTGAAAAGTTTCTCGTCTTTATCTCTCTCTCTCTCTCTCCTTTCTTTCTTTTTGATTTTGTCATTGTTTGAGACAGAGTTTCTCTGTGTAACAGCCATGGCTGTCCTGGAACTCACTCTGTAGACCAGGCTGGCCTCAACTCACAGAGATCCACCTGCCTCAGCCTCCCATGTGCTGGGATTAAAGGTGTGAGCCACCACACCTAGCTTTCTTCTTGAGTGTTTGAGATGGGTCTCCTTATGGAAGCCTGGCTAGTCTGGACTTCACTATGTAGACCAAGCTGGCCTTGAATTCGAGGCTGTCCTCTTGTCTCTGCTCCCTGAGTGCTGACACCATACCCAGTTCACTTTCCTATCTGATATTATACTTGATTTGTTAGATATTTTTTTAAACTGGGGGCTGGAGAGATGGCTCAGAGGTTAGAGCACTGGCTGCTCTTCAGAGGTCCTGAGTTCAATTCCCAGCAACCACATGGTGGGTCACAACCATCTATAATGAGATCTGGTGCCCTCTTCTGGTCTGCAAGTGTACATGCAGATAGAACATTGTATACATAATAAATCAATCTGAAAAATAAAGAAATATTTCTTACTTGAACACTTTTCAGTTGTTCACAGACCATTCTCAATTTTCTGCTTTGGCTGATTCAGTAAGAATATTTTTAGATTTTTTTTTTTTTTTTTTTTTTTTTAAGAGAGGGTCTCACTATGTATCCCTGGCTGTTCTGGAACTTACTCTGTAGACCAGGCTGGCCTGCCTCTACCTCCCAACTGCTGGGATTAAAGGCATGCACCACAACCACTCAGCAATGATGTATTTATTTATGTACTTTAGGTATAGGGGTGTTTTGTCTGCGTGTACATTTGCACATCATAAGAAGGCATAGATCTCACAGGACTACAGTTATAGATGGTTGTGAGCCACCATGTGGTTGCTGGGAATTGAACTCAGGACCTGTGGAAAAGCAGCCAGTGCTCTTATCGGCTGAGCCGTCCCTCCAGCCGACTGTTTTTTAGTGAGTTAGCATTTATTCGGTTTCATTTGTTGGTTCACTCCTTCCACCACGGGGATTCCAATTATCAAACTCAAGTTGTCAGGCTTGGTGGCAAGAGCCTTTGCCTGCTGAGCCACCCTACTGGCCATTTATTCTTTGATGTATGATGAACTGACACTCGGGTCATTTTAGGAGCACACTTAGGGTTCCGTGCACACTAAGCAAGCAGGTGGCTTCTTCTACGCTGTTCATGACCTGCAAGTTTTCTGACTATGAAGTCTGCCATTTGCTTCTGTTAGAAAACCTCTAGGGAGATAGCATGGTGACTAAGACGCTTGTGGGGTAAGCGCAGGACCAAAGTATGGCTCCCCAGCAGTCACATAAAATCTGTGTTCAGAAGAGATGGCTGAGGCACCACACACTACTCTCTTTTCTTTTCTTTTATTTCTTCTTTCTTTTTCTTTCTTCTTCCTTTTTTACATTTATTTTATTTATTTATTTTTTTTCAGATAGGGTTTTTCTGTGTAGCCTTGGCTGTCCTGGAACTCCTTCTGTAGACCAAGCTGTCCTGGAACTCAAAGAGATCTGCCTGCTTCTATCTCCCAAGCGCTGGGACTGAAGGTGTGTGCCACCACCATGCCCAGCTCCATGCTACTCTTCTAGAGGACCAGAGTTTGGTTCCCACCACCTCACATCAGACAGCTCACCATTGCCCTCCAGCTCCAGGGGGTCTGACACACGACCCTGGCCCCCGTGGCCTCCTACAGATCCATAGCAAACATGTGCGTAGATGCACAGGTACACATACATAAAAATAGATCATAAAAGAGTACTGCATCCAGTGAATAAAGCGGGGGCAATCAAAACACCTGACATCAGCCTCAGGCCTCCACACATTTGCACCTGTGCACACATGCCTCCGCATCCACATACCCACACACACACACACATTCACACCAAGGAAGGGAAAAAACAAAGGAAAGAAAGAAAAGCCCCATACACTTCTAGGCTCTGCCGAAGCAGAGTGTGAGTAGGCGTGGAGGTGAGGGGCTGTGAGTGTGGCGCCCACACTGGGCTGCTCTTCACTTTAGGGCCTAAGCTCCTTGCTTCATGGAGCGCTAAGGGGTCCATGTCTGAGCTCAGGAGCCCCCTGCTTCTCCCCCAGGGATGGCCTGACTCAGATGGTGTTGCCCTCTGCCTTAGAGGAACCAAACTCCTGCCCACTGTCTATCTGTTCCTCCTGGCTGTCCTTGTTTTTTTTTTTTTTTTTCTGGAACTTCAGCCCTGGGAAGCATGCTCCGCCCATGAGACCTGGTTTTCTGCCAGAGGTTTCTGGAGCTGCTAGTTAAGCCAGCCTTTTCAGGAAGATAAGAAGTACTATGCGACTATGTCAGCTGGGGGGTGGAGTCACCTGTTATTTATAGAGCCACAGTCCCCCCCAGGGGACAGTTACTGCATCCAGCTAGGGAGCTGGCGTCTTGGCAGGAGTTGGATGTGGAGTGGAGCTAGAAGGATTGGCATGGAGAGCCGGTCACCTGAGAGACTATCTGGCCATCCTTACCAGGTAACAGTACGTTGGGCCGGGCCGGTGGCCAACAATCGGGAGAGCCTGGGGCCAAAAAGCCTGCTGTAGCTGAAGGGAAGGTGGCGTTAGTCTCTGTGTGGCTGGGGGAAAGGGGGCTTGGTGCTTGGGAGTACGGGTAGAGGGTAAGCAGCACCCATAGAAGTGGGAACGTGGGGACCTGGGGACCGTGAGACAGAAACATCCTCTGGGGGGGGGGTTCCTCAGGGCTGCTCCCGTGCCCCACACCAGAGAACAGTGGCTGCTTCTCCCTGAAGAGACCCACCAGGCCCATAGTTCATGACCCACCACGAAAGGCCAGTGGACTTCCTGGAACAAAATGGAGCCCTGTGGCTCTCTCTGTCTTGAATCCTCAGGCCAATTATTTTCCGCCTTCAAGAGCTCCGAGGCCGCACCCGGGCCAAAGTTCCCACAAACTGTTCACTCCTCCTCTCAGCCCTCCCTCATCCTGTCCTAGAGACGAAGGCCAGCAGCAACAGCTCCTCTGTCTGCCCCAATGGCGTCCATCAGGGGCACCAAGTTTCCAAGGTGGCTCTCCAGAATCCTTTGTTTCACTTACTGACCTTGATGGCTTTCTCACTGGGGTCCTGAGACCCAGCCTAAGCTACTGATCCTGGAAAAGACTTGGGCACTGCAGCCTGGACACACCTGGTGGGGGACAGGGTTGGAAAGGGCTGCTTCCACTGGGAGGCAAGATTTGTCGTCCTAGCCTGAGTCTGAGAGGACCCATCCCCAAGTCGGTCACCAGTGGAAACATCCTGCTGTGACAGGGTAGTGCAGGCGCCAGCCAGTCTCCCTCCTCTCAGGAGCCCCACATCCCATAATGGTTCAAGAAATATAAGTTCCAGCTGATTTTCCTAGTGTGGGGGGCACAAATCCTCCTCTCGCCTACTCTGGGTCCAGACCCAGGAGTAAACAAATGGGAGCCCAAGTCTGCCCCATATTTGGGGAGTACCTTGCTCCCAACTGGTGTTTCTAGTATGTTGACTAGTATGTCCCACCCTCGTAGTTGGTAAAGTGGCTCCTGAAACAAGTGAGCTCCAGCAGCTGCTTGTTGGGCTTCTCTGCTGCTGACTGGGGACTGGAGCTTTTCCTGGTGGCAGGAGAATGGATGGCAGAGCTGGTTGGGCATCCCACTGGTTCTGTGAGGAGCTTCAGTGTGGACCCAACAGCTCAGCCTGACTCACAGAAGAACTGGACAGGGAGTCACAGCCATTGGGGAAAGGGTGGAGGGGTTCACCCTCTCAGTCTGCCAAAGACTAGGAGCCATGATCGTGATACCCTGTACCAGACTCTGGAGGCTCCCATCTCCCTTAAGCCACACCTGCCACCGGTAGAGACAGGCATTGAGCCTCTTGCAAACCTTCCTGGCAAAATGTAGGTCCTGGGCCTCTCCACAGGCAGGAGGGATGGGGAGGCTACACCATCCCGGTGTGGGCAGAGAGAGAGAGTGGCTGAGACCTTTGATGAGATAATGTGGCTCGAGGGCCCTACCAGAAGCATCTGAGGTCAGCCAACGATGACCTCAACGATGCCGTTTCATATGGGAACGTCTTCCTACAGTGAAAATGATGCCTCGTGTCCTAGGAAAGACTCATGCTGCTAATGTGGTGGCTAAATAATCCACTAAATCAAAAGCAAATGAAAAGATTCTAGGATGTCACGGTCTCAAGGGCAGTGGGGGATGTGGTGTTTTTATGAAGAAAGCAAGGTTGTGAGATCTGGCCTTGGCATCTGAAAGTTAACTCTGTAACTTTCTAAATCTCGGCTCTGGGCCTGTTAAACTTTCTGAGTCTCAGGTCCCACATTATAAAATGGAAATTTTTTGAGTGGTTCTTGGGGGGTTGATTGTGTGTGTGTGTGTGTGTGTGTGTGTGTGTGTGTGTGTGTGTGTGACTAATGAGACTTTTGGTAGCAGCCAGGCCCACAGAAGCAGTTTGCCAACAGCAATGAAAGCAATTATCTAGAAATCTCCCAACTCCCATGCACTGATAGTCTTAGGCAAGCTTGATAAGAGTCTACCGTTGAGCTACGACCCCAGGTGTTGTTTGTTTTTGAAGTTCTAGGGGGGGAAACGCTTATGTTTTTCCTTACTTCTTCCTTACTTTTGCCCCTGACCCCCTGAGAACATTCTATGAGAGCAATACTACTGTTATTTCACTCCAGATAAGAAAATGGGGACGTTTAGTGACTGGTCCAGGCTCATGCAGTGAGTAGCAGGCAGTACCAAAGCCAGCAACCTGCCTCTAGAGTCCGCCTTAAATCCCTGGTAATGAGCAGTTGTGATTATGGCTACAGTGCTGTGAACATGCTGTCTCAGCAATGGTCTCAGACAAAGATAACATGCCAAGTTATGGGGGACTTTTTGATGCTGAGATGCTCCCAGTGACTACAGGGAGAAATGGTCAGTGTTGTTTGCTTTGTTTGTTTGTTTTGTGGGAGGATTATATGCTTGTGCACAAATGTGCATGTGGAGGTCAGAGGTCAACACCGGATATCTTCTTTCATCACCGTCCATCTTTGGGTCTCTCACTGAGCTCATTGGGTTTACTAGACTGGCTGGCCAATGCCCTTCAGAGATACAGCCATCTCTGCCTCCTCTGTGTGCTGGGGTTAGAGACGTGCGCTGTCGTGTCTGGCTTTTACGTCAGGGCTGGGGATGTGGACCCTGGTACTCATATTTGAGCAGTAGGCACGTTATCAACTGAACCATCTCCCCAGCCCCTGCTAAAGTCCATAGGCTGTAGGCTTGTGGGGTCTCAGCCTGGCCAGAGAGGCAGGTTAGCAAGGCCTGTTGCCTATGTAGGTCCTCTGTCTCAGAGTGGGGCACTGACATGCCACAACTCCCACAGAGCAGCACCAACCCAGGCATCACCTCCTGTGTCTCAGACAGTGGAGGGCCTGAGTGGGGAGGAGATGGAGGAGGTGGGTGCCTAAAAACTGAGTAGGTTCCTGGCAGTCATTAACTCTAACTTAAGGACTATGGGTTTGAAATGCTGCTGGGTTTGCTAGAATTAATCCTTTCTCTCCTCCTCCTCCTCCTCTCTCTCATTGTCTCTCTTTCTGTGTTTGTGTGACTAAAATGACAGGAAAATTCAGCCTAGAGCCACGGAGGGGGTAGATGCTGGGACGGGCCTCCTCCTGAGCCATCCTTTTGGTTCCTCATGCGTTACAGTTCTCTGTGGGGAGAAGTACATTGGGTTCCTTCAGACTCTAGTAGGAAGCACCTGTGCAAAACCCAGGTGAGCTGCGGTGGGTCCGAGGACCTTCTGGCCATGCAGGTTTTGGAGCAGGCGTAGAGGCACGACAGGAGACCTTCTCAGGTTTCACAATACCTCTGTGTTTTTGCTTGCGGTTCCCGATGCTCACCACACAGCCTCTGGCTGCCTTGGATGAGAGCAGAGGGGGTGCAGGAGATGAGGGTCCCACTAGCTCTTTCTTAGTCAGAGTCAGTATGGGCTTGTTTGGTGGCAGAGCCTGAGAGGCAGAAGCCCCAGTGTGGGGTTTTCTTATCTTGAGGCACTTCAGTGGATTCTCCTCAGGGCTGCTGGGTCAAGTGTCTCCAGGATTATTATGTCTGTGCCTTCATATGAGCGGTGCCCACTGCGGCTCCTGTCATCTGTGTCCCTTCATGGTCCCCTCCTATGCACATAACGCCCTGTTTAAAGGGTCCTCCCTGTGTGGACCTTTCCTGCTGGAACCACACACCACAGATGCTGTCCTCTGGGCATGCTCTTTGTCAAGAGGATGCAAGGCCAATGACCTTCCCTGGGATCCTCCAGGGATCCTCCAGACCATGGGGCTTGTCTGCATAGGTTACCTAGAAAAAGCTGGGCAATCAAACCCTAATCGAAGAAAACAGGGAGTGCCCTGGTTCCCAGGAGTGCGAAGGGATTTCAGCTGTGGTGAAACCAGCTACTCCCCTAGTGCCCTGCTCTGTCATGACTCTCAGCTGGGCACTGCTGCCCTCTGGTTGCCTTCTTGGCATCCTCTTGCTTTCTCTTGCACTTACCTGAGGCTTCACATGCCTCATGAGTATATGAATACACGATCACCTTTCACCCACCATTCACTTCGCTGGTCTGATCTTCCTAGAGTTGCCTAATTCACGCCCGATTAACTACAGGTGGCTGAACCACAATCACGGATGATAAAATTCTTCCCCAGGGGAAGACATAAACATCACCCACCTCTCTTTCGAGCTCCCAACAACTAAGTGCAGCAAATCAGAGTATAGGCGAGGGCTTATCTGCAGGACCATGCCTGCTCCTCCCTGCAAAACATCAGAAACTCTTTAACCCAGTACGGATGGTGGCTTTCCCATAGCCACATAGATGGAATGCCCTTCGCTGGTCTCCTCTCTGCCCACATACACTCTAGACCTTCCCTGAGGCCACATGCCATTAAGGCAGAGTTGCATACCACAAGGAGAAGAGAGCCTCGGGATACTTGGGAGAGGGTCTCATGGCCCTCCTTCCGTGAGGGGGTAGAAACAGTCAGTAAGCCCACCTGGACTATAGTTCTTTTGCAAGGGGACAAAGCTGAACTCCCCAAGATGGCGGTGTGCTAGGCTGAGAAGATAATCATGCACAACACACATTTCAGAACTTGCGAAAACTGTGGGCTGCTGGCTTCCCTTGGCTCAGCCCTCCCTGCGACATGGGAAAGACGCAAAGGAAGAGGAGTGGACTGCTTCCGCAAAGGCCATCCCTCTCCGGAAGATCTGGAGGTGACCATCTTCCTGACCAGTGAGGAGGCTCGCTCCTTGCTTTGTCTGCTCTACTTGGGATTCTGTCCCTGAAAGGGAGAGGACCCCACCAACTACCCCCCCAGGCTATCTGCTGTTCCATGACTAACAAAGGCCAGGATCATAACCCCAAGGACAGTGGTAGACAGAGGCTTTTTGGTCTCTGAAGGTGTTCCTGGAAGGTTTGGCATCCTGGCAGCATCACCATGTCCTGGATTGATGAGTGTGGTCAGGCGCCGGGCAGTGCAGCGTCTCCAGGTTTGAGAAGCTGCTGATAACTGAGGAGGTTGGGGTCTCTCTGCAGGAGGAGGCCTCTGTCTTCTGTCACAGGCTCACTGTGAAGGTCCTGGAGGCTCGGAGTTTGCCCTGGAGTGATCTTCGTGAGTGCCTGTGGGTGGGGACTGGCTCCCAAGGGAAAGGTCAGTTACTCTTTGGGATAGGGCTTAGCTGCTCTCAGTGGACCCTGGGGTTGTGGTAGGGTCCTGGGCAAACTCCCTGGGAAGAATGTATGGACATCTCCCTCTCTGACAGCCGGCCCCCTTGACTTTGTCAGTGAGTACCGTAGATCCGTACGTGGCTCTGCAGCTGACAACAGCTCCTGGAGTAAAATTCAAGACCCAAACAGTCACCAGCGCCACTCATCCTGTATGGAATGAGACCTTCAGTTTCCTCATCCAGAGTCAGGTCAAGGTAACTGTTAGGTAGCACCAGCCACTCGCTGGTGGACAGCCCATGCCCCTTCCCTCCACATGAGGGGCTTGGGATCAAGCAGGGTCCAGAACTCAGGGAAGGAGGGCGTCTGTGCGCCAGACTCAATGAACAAAAGAATGTGAAGGAATGAACATGGTCCTGCCACTCCCTGGCCGTGGAACTGATTTTGGCAAGCTGCTGCTCTTCTCCCCATCAATGATTCGGGAATGGAAAGCATTCCTTCTTAATGGGGCTGCTGTAGGGCTAAAGGGGGATTGCATAGAAAAGTGTTACCCGGTATCTAGCACTTGCCTTTGGGGTGTGTTAGGGAACCAGCAAAGACCAGTTGAGAACTTTTTCCAGACTACATTTGTTTATTCATTCTGTGTACATGTGCCTGTGTGTACCTCAGCACATCGGAAGACAATGATGGCGAGTCCATTTTTCTCCTTCTATCATCTGGGTCCTGGGGATGGATCTCAGTTTGTCAGGCTTGCCAGCAGGCACCTTTAAACACTGAACCATATTGCTTGCCCCAAAAGAAATTTTAAAATATTATTTGTTTGCTTGCTTGCTTTCTGGCTGGCCTACAGCTCACTATGTAGACCAGGCAGGCCTCAGACTCACAGAAATCTACCTGACTCTGCCTTCAGAGTGGTTGGATTTGGGATGTGCAACCATACCCAGCTTTTGGTTCGGGGGGAGGGGGGGCGTTGTTGTCATTGAGATAGGCTCTTTTTACGTAGGTTTAGGTTTGGCCTTGAACTTACAGAAATCTTCCTGTCTTTGTCCCCTGACTGCTGGATTGCAAGCATGAGCCACCATGCCCTGCCTAGGAAGACAGTTTTTCAACTTTCAGTTTTCTTTGTAATTTGGGCCCGGCAGATGGTCCCACACTTGTACACATACAGACAGCAGTAAGCAATAAGCCAGAGAAAGAAAGAGAGAACATGAGAAAGCACATGAAGATGGTAGGAGTTGTGGACAGTAAAGGAGAGGAGGTGCTGGCGGTAGGTTAGATCCAAACACTTTATATTCTTGGATGACTATTAAATAATATATTAACATTTAAAGACACGAGGAGAAGCTAGGAATGTTAACTGGATTTCTGTATACTTCTTTTGCATTTGTTTGTGAGCTATTGTTTTAATGACTTGATACTATGTTATGTCCCTGGTCCCTAGAATATTCTGGAACTGACAGTCTGTGCCGAAAACTTAATTACGAAAGATGACATCTGTTTCAAAGTCTCCTATGATGTCTCAGAAATTCTCCCTGGCCAACTGCTCCAGAAAACCTTAAGCCTGAATCCTCAGGTGGGTGAGAAGGCTCCGGGCTAAGAAAATTGCTCAACTTTTCCTAACTGCCAGGACGCTGCTGGCTGTACCCACCCACAGGACAAGAGCTGGCCTACCTAGCTGCTGTTGCAGACAGCATTAACATGCCCAGAGCTTTCATCACCTGCAGGGTAGCCCTCAAAACACTGCTCGGCGCAACCATGGGCAGGCGGTATGGGAGCATCACTCTGGTTCAGGGGACTCCAGCTCTGTCCCACCAAGGTCTGGCCCAGTTTTCTGCTGCAGGCTTGAGGCGGGGAGAGTAGAATTCTGGGGTTCAGGAGTCTTCTCAGCAGGGAGAGAAGTAGGGCCTGGATTCTCTCAGGTTACCTTTGGCTGAGCTCCTTGTCTTTTGCCTTCAGCCCCATCAGGGTTTGGGGATCCAGAAGGGAGGAAGATTTGTTCTTCTTTAGTCCTAGCCTCAGGTAATTTAGTGGGTAGCTTCTCTTCCCTTAGACCTCAATTCCTTAATTTTGTATTATAGTCACAATAGCACGCATTCCTGAAATATTGCTAGAGACGGCGGGGTAATGCTTTTAAGAAAACGGTGTCGACTATAAATGTTGGTGACTTGTAACCCTTTTCGATCACAGGGACCGGAAGAGCTAGATGTGGAGTTCCTGGTGGAAAGAACGTGAGTAGGAATAAGCAGCCGGGCAAGTGGCTGGGGACACAAGCTTTACTCAGAAAACTGACCCTGATCCAGGTTCCTTGTTGGTCTGTCCAGCTGGGCCACCCTGCTTCATCCCCCCAACCCTAGCAGGGAGGTCTGGGGGCTCTCTTGGGATCAAGGATGAGGATGGCTAGCATTTCCCCTCCCTGTCCTGTATTCTCCTTTCACCTTGCTGTCCACAGTAACATCCCCTGATCCCGCATCACCCAGGGAAATGTCCTGTGGCCTAGGAGTGGTGAGGATGGGTCAGTGCAGAACACTTTTGCTTCTGGAAGCCCAGAATGGATATTTCGATTTTTTCCAGGCTGGACCCTCCAGAAAACCTCATCACCAACAATGTCCTTGTGGTAACGACCTTCCTGTGACTCAGCCAAGATTCAGAGGAGGGAAAACTGGGGTTGGGATTCTGGAGTGTGGAGGAGAAGGGACAAGACAGAAGTGGTAAAACTACCTCAGACTCCCAGCCAGGTGGCCCCCTGAAGCTGTGGGGTTTAGAGGGATCTAGAGTCAAAGAGCTGATGGAAAGAGGGGAGGAGGCTGTGCTGAGAGGGTTCTGGCTTCTAACTTGATGGCCGAGGGACCGTTGAAAAACCTGAGGTGCTTTCTGATGGCGTTTAGTTATGTGCAATGAGCGCAGAGTCCTCAGGGATTGACTCGGATTCTTTCCTGATGTCGTAGTGAAGTCCTGCGTGCCAAACCCATCATCATTTATTAATATTGGGGTCACTGAGGTTTGGAGAGGGTTTCTAGTGCGATGTGCTAGCTCATCTTTTAGCATCTCCTTGAGCTCCCATGGGACTGCAGTGGGCAATAACGGCCACAAGGTGGCGAGCGCTGCTTGGAAAGCTGCTTCTTGGATGTGGGGCTCATGACCCCGGGTGAATAAAACCTGGAACCGACCCCTGGAGCACACCCCGGCCAATCATTGTCAGGGCTTGCGAAGTGCCTGTCTGCTGGCTGGTTTACCTTTAGAAGGAATTCACAGTGTAGCCTGGCACCTTGGCGCATGTCTGTAATCCCAGCACCTGAGAGGCAGAAGTAGGAGGCCAATTAATCTGAGGCCGGCCTGGTCTACATAGTGAGTTTCAGTCCTGCAGCAGCCACCCGGCTTCACAGGCAGAGTGTTGAAGGCAAGTCAGCGCTGCTGAGGATAATCAAGTGGTGTTCTGGTCAGTGTGGCTCTAAGTGCGTCTTTGACACCTCCAGCCTGTGAGCCTGAGATTCCCACGCAGTACTTGGGAGTCTGTAAGATGAAGACTCGAGTTACAACAGAGACCTGAGCCTGAGAGCTGGGGGCTTTCAGAGCGCTCAGATGCTCGGCGTCCGGGGACAGGTGGGGATGAACTGTCTTGGATGCTTCACACAGAGAGCAGGCTTAGCGGTTTGCAGCAGGCAGAGATGGCTGTGAATGGGGGTTCTGTCTAGTCCCATTCTGATCCTCATTTCTCATGGTCCGTGTGGTGGCTTTGGCTGAGACTCAGTGGGGCTCAGAGTTGAGGTAGAGGGGACCTCAGCTTACCCTGTAGAATTCCTTACCTGTGATGCCGTCTGCTCCAGGCCCGAGAACTGTCCCAGCTGGATGTCTGTGTGGACAGAGCCCGGAACACCACCGTGGCAGCAGGTGAGAACTCCTGGGCTCTGCCTGGACCGTGGAGGGCAGAGGCTACTGGGACACGTGCACAGGGAGGGAACATCTCTGTCGTAGCTGGGAGTCCACGGGGCTGTGACATGAGCAGGCTGGGGGAGGCCCCCTCTAGAACCCTCCTCTACAGATAGGCACACTGTTGCTGCTTTTTCTTCCCTCGTTCTCATCTGCTACATCTCTTCCCTAGGTCAGGACAAAGTAGAGCTGGAGCTTGTGCTGAAGGGGTCTTATGAGGGCACACAGACATTTGCCCTGGACACAGCCTCTACCTTGTGCTTTCACTATGTGAGGGGCCGGGACACAGAGCTGGATGGGAACCTGAGGGTGAGCCTCTGCTGCCCAGCTCTCTCACCTCCTTAGATTTTGGCTAGCTCTACCAAGGCCAGGCCTCTTGTGCTCTTGCCAACCCCTCCCAGGTAGGCCCACACTCGGAAGACACGGAGCATCAGCAGGGGCTGGAGGATGGCTGCATGGTGTCAATCTTTCACCTCTGATGGCTCCTCCATCAGAGGACTTAGGGCTGGTAGAACAAAACCTGCCTGTGCCCACATAGACAGCATGCGTCCTGGCCTCCTCCAGTTCTGCTGCCTCATTTTTGTCCAAGGTCTTCCTTGATGCTCTGGCTATCCTATTCTCCTTTTGCTTTTCAAACATGCCAAGTGCTTTTCAGGTCCCCTGGCTCCCTCCAATACCTCCTTGACCTCTTCTGCCTCCTGCTTCTCCTCCTCCCCATCTTAGCTTAAGCAAAACCTCTTCAGTGATGATCTCACTCATATCATACAGCTCCTCCATGCCTCTGTTTGTTTGCAGTCTCCTACCCTATTACCCCGTGCTGTGCTGGCAATACACTGCTGACATCAGTTCATTACCCATTTCTTTTCTTTGAGAAAAATTTTTAGACAGGGTCTCGCTAGTAGCACGGCTGGTTTGGAACTGACTGTGTAGATCAGGCTGGACTCAAACCCAGAGATCCCATCTGCCTCTGCCTCCCGAGTGCTGGGATTAGAGGCGTGTGCCACCACTCCCAGCCACAAATTGACCCGTGTGAATCAGAGAGAACAGTGTTTTTGCAAGCAGTACCAGCCATCCTTATTTGTCATTGTTAGAATTAACTTTGTATTATCATGGAAAGGATGTCTTGTTTGCAGTTTAGACACTCGGAGTTTGTTGAATGAATGAATCAATGAATGAATGGAAGAATGTTTCCCTTCAGAGTTCTGGAAACTCAAAAACCATAGCTCCATCCTTCAATTTACCCCTGACGTCCTTGGCCCCAGGGAAGGAGGTGACCGTGGACATTCCGGCTCCGAATGTAAGTGGCCTCAGCTGGAGGGGAAATGCCAATAGGAATAGAACAAAGGGGCCCGCATATCCCAGGGATACCCATCACTCCCTCGGGGTCCAGGATATTCTGAACGAGGTCTCTCGCTTTGATTTTAGATCCCAGAAGCAAAGCTGCAATTTAAGACAGACTGCTGGTAAGAGACCCTGATCTCCGTGGGAACAGAGAAGGTGGGGAGGGAATGTTATGCATTGGTGCTCGTCTCGGGTAGGACAGGGTGTTTTTTCAGATGCTTGCCATGGGCTTGGTTGATTAAGGAGTGAGCCGTACAGTTTTCTCGTAACCCTTGGACCCTCTACCATCCCAGCCCTAAGGAGCTGGCTGTGCGGCTGGGCTATGGACTCAGTCCCGAGGAGCAGGCCTTCCTAAGCAGGAGGAAGCAGGTGGTGGCCACCGCCCTGAAGCAGGCCCTGCAACTGGATAAAGACTTGAAGGAAGATGAGGTTTGGGGATGTGTTAGGGATGGGTATAGAAATTCTGGGCTGCCTTGTGCCCTCTTACTTCCTCAAAGGATGGAACTGGACCGTTGGGAAGGTAGGACTCCTGTTCTCTATGGAGGCTCTGTTCCGGGTGGAGGGTGTCCCTCCGAACCTATGATAACCTCATCAGTCCCTGGAGGCAGGGAGCAGGCTTGAGTGAGGCAGCAGGCAGCGTATCCCCATCTTGCTGAGCTGGTCTGCAACTCTGTGTGGTCCAGGTTCCAGTTGTGGCCATCAGTGCTGAAGGAGGAGGTGTGCGGTCTATGATCTCACTCTACGGCCACCTGTGGGCACTTCAGAAGCTGGGCCTCCTGGACTGTGTGACCTATATCACTGGCATATCAGGCTCTACATGGTAAGAGTCACAGGGACTGGAACAGCAAAGATGACCAGATCCCAGAGTAGGGGCAGACTGGATGCCCAGGGCGATCCCGTGTGGAGAGAGCACTGTGAGCTGATGGGGCCCAAGCAGCTTTCTCAAAAGGAAGAAACCGCCTTAACCGGAAGTCCTGCCGGAAGCACAGTGATGTCAGGGGGCTTTTCTTAGGTCCTAAGGAGCTGGAAGAGGGAGGGCCCAGAAAGGACTGGATTTGAGTTTGGCAATCCTGTTCGAAGGCCTTGGTGACCTCGAGCAACTTCCCTGAGTCTCAGTGGGTTTATCTCCAAAATGTGTGTGATAAGAGACACACTCATAGGTCGGCAGGAGGCAGCTCATTGCAGGCAGTGGTCCAAGTGACACCCACCAGGCCCTCCAGCTGGCCTCACAGTTGATGCTTTGGGCTCACACTGCTTTCTGAGGGAATTTCCCTTACTGTTTATGTAGTACAGGAGAGGAAACTGAGGTCAAGAAGTTCTCTCATACTGAGCTGGGCATGGTGGCCATACCTGTAATCCTAGTACTTTAAGGCTAAGGCAGGAGGATTGCCATGAGTTCCTAGTGAGAGCTTGTCTAAACAATAAAGAAGGCAAAAAAGGGAGAAAGATCAAGAAAAGGAAGAATGTTCTTTTTCAGGCAGTGCTGGGAATTGAACCCAGGGCCTTGTATACATCAAGCAAATAGTCTGCCACTGAGCTATATCCTCAGCCTGAGAGAATGCTCTTTATACAAAGATAACTAAGCCCACTCTGCAGCCCCTCCCCCAGACACAAACAGGGGCCCAACCATTTCACTATTACAGATTTATTCATGTAAGTCACTGACACATGACATTAGGTGTTTGTGCTAGGTTTTAAACTCTATTTTATTTGGGGTATCTACCTCCCTTCTACCAGCCCTTTAGGCGGAGGTAAGAAAGAGAAGGTTAGTGGGGGGCGCAGACCCCTTTCCTTCGTGCTGCTGTTTGCGGTCAGTGGGTTCTTTTGGGGCTATGCCAGTCTTCATCAACAGCAAACACAGCAAATGGCCTTCTCCAAGCCACTGCGCTGAGCTGAAACGTTTCTCTCGGTCTCCTCCAAGCTGCCACACTGTCCTCCTCCACTCTCCAAACCGCCACATCTCCTCTTTCCGGGCTCTTCTAGTTACATCCCTCAGAGTCCTAGACCACGCTCCTCTCCATGCTGCATAAGGCCTATTTCTTGCCCATTCTGGTATGAAATGCCCATACCCATACCCGTACCCATCCCGGGACTAGATGGAAGTTCCAAGACTGTCTCGGGAGGGAGAACCTCAACAACCCCTCCCTCAGGGATTAGGCATGGGTTAGGGTTGGTCCTCATCTTTTGTCCCGCTTTGTCCCCTTTTGGCCCCAGGACAATGGCCCATCTGTACCAGGACCCAGAGTGGTCACAGCAGGACCTTGAGAGACACATCAGCCATACCAGGAAGCATGTGGCTAAGAGCCTACTGAAGGAATTCTTCCCTGAACAGTTGGCAAGCTACCGCCAGACGCTGAAGCTGCGGGCAGAGCAGGGCCACCCACCCAGCATAGCAGACCTGTGGGGCCTGGTGCTGGCAGCCAAGCTGCACGGAAAGGTATCCTCCCTTCTCAGCAGCACGGCACAGCTCTACCTTCATGTGCTTCTACTGACGGTGGAAGAGGCTCTGAGAGACTGCATTGGATCTTAGCACTTGGGAGGTCAGGGCAAAGGGGGTTCAAGGCCAGCAGGGACTACATAGGGAATGCAGGCAAGCCTGGTACACAGGGACTCTGTCAGAAACAAACAAAGAGAATGTGAGGGTTAGTGACTGTCCAGGGCCAAAATTGCTTTCTTTCTGAGTAAGTTATTCTTCAGTTACAGTTGCATGTTACTCTCCATGGCTGAAGTGAGCTCCATTGTGCATAGGCCTGTATTTCCTGTACACGTTCATCTTTTGATGGGCACCTAGGCTGATTCCATAACTTGGCTACCATAAACACTGTGGCAGTGAATATGGGTGTCGCGGTGTGCTGAGTTAGAGTCCCTTGGGCAGATGTCCAGAAATGGTCCAGGAATAATAGCTCTATTTTAGGTAGTTTTTTGTTTGCTTGCTTGCCTGCTTCCTTTTTTTAAGGACCTCCATACTCATTTCCACCGTGATTGTGCTAACGAACATTCCCAATGTCTTTCCTTTCCCCTCAAGTCCTTGTCAGTGTTTATTGAGGTTCATTTTCTAGATAATAAGCACAGAGACGTGGGTAAGATGGCATGGAACTGAAATTTTGACTTGTATTTCCTTTGTGCCTAAGGATGCTGTATCACAAATTCGTTGGGCATTTCTGCTTCTTTTGAGAATTTGATTAGATTCTGGGGTTAGGAGTACTTAGGTTTTTTTCTTTTGAGCTCTTTAATATTCCAGATTTTAATATTTAATATTCCAGGTATTAATCCCCTGTCAGGCTAGTCGCTGACAAAGACATTTCCCCCTTGTTCTGTAGACTGTCTTTTTACTCTGATGGCTGTTTCTTTTGAAACCCAGAAACTAATTTATTAGACTCATGTTTGTTGAGTTTTGTTTCCTGGGGGAGTGGAGTGTTTTCTTGTATCAGCTTCAAAGTTAAGGTTTTTGAACCATTTTGAATTCAGAGTGAGTCATGGGGAACTGAATTCATTATTGTACAGTTTCTCCAGCCACTTTTTCTCTAATGTATGTTTTTTTGTTGTTGTTGTTGTTGTTTTTTGTAAAAAATCAGGATACTGCAGCTGTGTGCATGTATTTCTGGATCTTCTATTTCACCAATCTACATGCCTCTGTTACTGTGCCAGTGCCACGCGGTTTTGTTTTGTTTTGTTCTTGTTATTAAGGCTTATAGTATAATTTGAGATAAAGTATTATAATATCTCCATTGTGGCTCTCTTTTTCATCAGAATTGCTATGGCTATTTAGGGTGTGTGTATGTGTGTGTGTGTGTGTGTGTGTGTGTGCATGTGCGTGCTCACACATGCTTCTACATGGATTTTGGAACCCACTCTGAGTTCTGTAAAGAATGTCACTGGAATTTAAAGGGATCTGCATTGAATATGTAGATCACTTTCAGCAATATAGCCATTTTCTTTTATTTTTTTCTTTTATTTAAAATAGATGTGTTTTTTTTTTCATAGCTTCTGATTATGGCTTTCTCTCTCTCAACTCCTGGATCCTCCCCTCCTTGCTTTTCATTCGGATTCACACCCTTTTTCTCTCATATTAGAAAACATACAGGTGGCTAAAGAATAATAAAATAAGATAAAACAAAATCAGATAAATTTGAATAGAACAAACAGAAGCAAAAGAGCCAAAGAAAAGCCACAAACACACACACACACACACACACACACACACACACACACACACACACAGGCAAAGAGACCTGCATGTTCGCAGACACAGGAATCCCATAAAAACCTAAAACCAGCAGCTAAAATATACACACAAATGACCTGTAAGGTTTTTTTTTTTTGTTTGTTTGTTTTTAAATAAATGTCCCAACAAAATATTATGAGACAGTCTCCAAGGATTCCATTGGCTTTATTTTCGTGTTAGTTATTTACTGCTGGGTCTGGGGCTTGCCCTTAGGAATGGATTGTATCTCCAGTGAGACTTCGTTGGAGAAAATTAATCTTTCATTTGCAAAGAGGCTATCTTCAGAGAGAGTGTGTCCATTTCTCCTCTCAGCGCTGGGACCCATCTGATGCAGACCTGTGCGAGGCCTGTGCGTGTGGCGAGTCTTTATGAGTTCTTATGCGCATTGGTCCTGCTGTTCAGAAGGCCTGCTTTCATAGTACTAATCCTTCTGACCAATGAGCACCTGCTTTGATTCTTCTTCTAAATTATTCTGGCTATTCTTGGCCTTCTGCTCTTCATAGTAGCATCATGTAGAAGTGTTTCACTGTTAATGTTGGGATTCTAACTGAAATGGCATTGAATATATCAGGCCAGTATGATTATTTGAAATGTCTCTATTGTATTAATGTGTCCTGTGTGTTCTTTGGATCTACTGTTTAACTTCACATTCAGTTTAGAATGTGCTGCACTCTTACTAATTGACTTTTCTGTCTGGTGGCAATAGCTAATTAACATAGAGGGAGAAGCTTATGACAGTACATTTAATGAGGTCTTTAAATAACAGTTTGATCCTAATTATAAAGAAAACTACTATTTATTACCATTTGATCCTCTAATAATGATTTCAGCCTGAGTTTATGTATATAATTTATAATATTTTTTTTCGAGACAGAGTCTCATGTAGCCCAGACTGGCCTCCAACTTGTTATGTAGCTTGAACTCTAAATCCTCCTGCTTCTGTCCCTCAAGGGCTTAGATTACTAACATACACCACCATGCCTTTTTTTTTTTTTTTTTTTTGTGCAATGTGAAGGCCCAAATTCAGGGTCTCACATGCTAGGTGAGTTGTTTTATCAACTGAGTTACAACCTCAAGTCCTCAGTTTCAACATTTTTTTTTCTTTAATATTTTGTTGAGTGGAGCAAGGATGTCAGGAAAAGCATTTGGAAGGCGCTGAGACTTGAGCTGCATGAAAGTGAACACAAAAAGGGCAGCCCATCCCTTGGCATGGCATAGGCTAAAAAGACTGCTGTGTGCTCCCTGGAAAGGCGTGTGCATGAGTGTGTGTGTGTGTGTGTGTGTGTGTGTGTGTGTGTGTGTGTGTGTGTGTATGTGTGTGTGTGTGTCTGTGAAGAGCAGAATGGGGAGGAGATGAAGAGCTGCTGTCATCACAGTTCCTGAGAGTGACCTGGAGATATGGTGGATTGCATGTAGGGCTGATCAGAGCTGGCTACACAGGGCCACTCTACACACACCCACACAGCCCAGAACCCAGAGGAGCTGCAGCCTCCTCACCACCCTCTGTGTTCCTACCCTGCCTTGGCCCTGTTGGCATAACTACCTCCAGGATGCTCCTGCACGCTCATGTCCTCATGCTTCCGCCCCAGGCGACAGATCAGACGCTGTCAGGACAGAGAGCTGCACTAGAGCGGGGCCAGAACCCCTTACCCCTCTACCTGTGCATCAATGTCAAGACAAACGTGGACACCCTCCATTTCAAGGGTAATATCCTACCCATCCCACCCTCTAACAAATTCCAACTCCTCTGAACCCTGAGTGTCCCGAGAATCCAGAATCACGAAGTGACTAGCTTCTGGAAGGACGCTATGGTTGATCACTGAGCCTGGGGGCCAGCCAGGGGGCACTGCTTGTGCATGTGGGGGGCGGGGCAAGTGAGAATGGTCACCCAGGGGTCTGCCTTCCTCACATCTGCAGGCTTGAGAGCAGACAGGAGGGAGCCAAAGGCCTGCCAAGGGCTCTCAACTGAGCTGTGGGGTCCCCGCCCTCTTCCCTCACCCCCCCCCCATTCCCTTGATTCTCTTTTCCATTCCATTAGAATGGGTGGAGTTCTCTCCCTATGAAGTTGGGTTCCTGAAATATGGAGCCTTTATCCCCTCTGAGCTCTTTGGCTCCGAGTTCTTCATGGGGCGGCTGATGAAGAGGCTTCCTGAGTCCCCAGTCTGCTTATTGGAAGGTAAAGGGATGCTTCTTCCTGGACAGGACTCCTGTAGCTCCATCCTGGGCAGATCCCGGGGGGGGGGGGGGGGACAGGGGGGCAGTGCAGAAGAGCCATTGCAGGATCTGCTCTCCCCATGCCCATTTTCCATTGGTACCGAAGAGTGGAGATTATTTAGTGAGAAAGACAGGGTACAGGGACCTAAGGGCTGGCCTCTTTTTGGAATTTGGCCTTCAGGTATCTGGGGCAATGTTTTCTCTTCGAACTTGATGGATATCTGGTATGGTATCAACTCTAGGAAAGACTGGAAGTTCAATGAGGATGTCAAAAACTCAGGTAGAAGAGGGTTGTTGGAGGTGGGAGCCTGGGCTGAGGCCATTCCTTTCTGGAGGCTGGTGGGAGAACGTGGGTAGGCATTTTCGGGGTCCCTCATACAAGCAGTAACTGAGCCCTCAGCCTCAGCAGGAACCTCCTCCTGTGGAGACGCCCTGGCCCAGGCAATTAAGGGCTGTCTGACCAGCAGGCTATTCTACCAGCGTAGCTCCAACTTCCTCCACGGCCTCCAGCTGCACCAGGACTACCGTAACCAGAAAGACTTTGCCATGTGGGCAGGTAAGGGCCATGACCATGTGTCCTCACAAGGCCAGGCTCCTGGTTGGGATTGAGCTGTGGCTGCTAGCTGGCGGAGGTTTTCGGGGAAAGCACACGCATGTACTTCTGTGGTGTGCTCTGGAGATTCCATTGTGGAACCTAGAGGAAGGGCTGAGGCGGCCTGAATTCAGAGAGCGACTCCAGGAATGAGAAGGGGACATGGAGAGGATCTGAGGAGTCTGGGGGCTACCTATGGAAAAGTGGCTGTTTCTAACTAGCATTGCCTTTCCTATCAGACAGCAGCCTAGACTACAAGCCGAACCAGCTGACCCCACGGGACCCTCACCTCTGCATAGCTGACGCTGGCTGCTTCATGAACAACAGCATTCCCTCCCTGTTGCGCCAAGGTCGCCAAGTGGACCTCATCCTCTCCTTCAGCTACAACCAATTTTTGCCCTTTAAGGTACCTAGTCATTCTGTGGGAACCCCTTTCACCTGGCCAGCCTCACCTCTAAGGTTGAGCAGCAGCCTCTGTGCCACTTGCCCCACAATTCCTGTGACCAAGGGGGCAAGTGGGAATTGGAACAGTCCTAGCCTAGGTCTGAGATTACACGGCTCTTTCTGGACTGCCCTCTGCTCCTCCAGGGGTTGAAGCAATCGGAGAAATACTGCAGCATTCAGGGCCTGCCCTTCCCCCGTGTGGAGCCCAGCCCTGAGGACCAGCGCCAGCCCCAGGAATGTTACCTGTTCTCAGACCCCACCTGCCCAGAGGCACCCGTTCTGCTGCACTTCCCGCTGGTCAATGGCTCCTTCAGGGACCACTCAGCCCCTGGTGAGGACACCATTCCCTTCCTGTTGTCTGGTGGGTGGAATAGCCCTCCAGGACAGGCTTTGAGCTGGGCTTTAGGCTCTTTGACCACCCCTCCCTGGCCTCCCTTTGTGACTTGTCCTCCTGTCACTGGTCTTGTCTCTGGTCCTATCACTGTCCTGGAACTTTGCCATGATCCCTTCGCTTTTCCTGCCCTGTGTGTCCTGAGACCCCCTTCTCAGAGTCCTGGGCCTTTCTTCTAGTGTCCTCCAAATCTAAGCCCTCAGCACATTCCCTGTCTTCATTTCCACCAACTTGTCAGAATTCTATCTTCTTCGGGTGGGAAAAATGTAATGTCTGCCTATGTGCATTATTCCTAGTTTTCTAGTTGATGCCAGAATTCTGACTCTTCTGGACTTACTATTTTGTTTTGATATACCATCTTTCTGGATAGCCTGAGGTGACCTGGTGCTCAAAATGTGGCCTCAACTTCACAGCAATCCTCCTGCCTCAGCTCCCTGAGTGCTGGGATTACTGGTATGCAGTATCATACTTGGTTTCTGGCTCTACTTTTTCTTCTTTTCTCTTCCTTCCTTTCTTATTCTTCTAAAAATACAGGCGTTTTGCCTGCATGTATGTCTGTGCATAATTTACATGCCCTGGCACCCAAGGAGGACAGAAAGGGCATCATCCCTTGCAACTGGAGCTACAGATGGTTGTGAGCTGCCCCGTGGTTGCTGGGAATCCAACCAGGTTCTCTAGAAGAGCAGCCAGTGCCTCAGCTGCCCAGTCATCTCTCCAGGCCCCATTTCTTTTTCTTTTCTTGTACTGGGTATCAAATCCAAGGGCTCAGGAACTACATCCCCAGCCCATGTTTTAAAGTTGCCCAGGCTGCCTGTGATCTCAGTCTGCACACCAGGCCTTGGATTTACGATTCTGCCTCAGCCTTCTGAGCAGCCAGCTGCCGGGCCCTATACCTACTGGGCTTCCAGTTTACTCTCAACACGGTGGGCCGAGGCCTCTGAGTTCTGAAGACAGTCCTTCCTTTGTTCCTAGCAGGAGCGTCAAGAATCCACTCATCAATCCCATTGTTCCTCATCCTCAGGTTCTAGCTTCCTAAGAAGCCATGCAGCAGCCCCATGAGCTGTCTAAACTGAGTGTAAGGGTGACAAACTCCTCTTACCTCAAAACTGTTTATCATCATCCACATCCGTGTTTTTGGAAGGAAAAACATGGGTCTCATCCTCCTCTGGGCCTGGCTGGGACACCTGTGGAAGCCTCCAGGTCCTGCTCCTGACCCTCCTTTCATCCTTGGCAGGTGTCCGGCGCAGCCCTGCTGAGCTCAGGGCTGGGCAAGTGAATTTCATGGGGAAATTTTCCCCCTACACTCTGTGTAACATGACCTACAAAGAGGAAGAATTCAACTATCTGCTCCAGCTCTCTGACTACAACGTGAGGAACAGCCAGGACATGATCCTGCAAGCCCTGAAGACCGTTCTGAAACGCAGGGCTCCAGAGGCACGTCATCAGGAGTGCAGGCGTGAGGCCTCTGGGGGTGGGGACCCTCTAGGGCTCTGAGGGCCACACTCTGACCCTCCAGCTTCCAAGGACTTAACTCAGCCTGCAGCCAGGCCCAGTCACAGTGTCCCTGGCTGGAGCTACAGTTCTTCAAGTCCCGGGCCTCCCCTGCACCTTATCCCACTGCCCAGAGGGGCTGTACCCCACCGTCCATTCTCCCCTGTGTTTCCAGCTGGTCTGAGAAGTGTCAGTACATGAGACAGCTGAGCACACCAGGCAAACTTTCACAAGCACTTACTTTCTCTCTAAGCAGAATGGATTTGGAGAGACTTAAGGCAACTGGACGAACCGGTACCTTCTCCTCCCTACAAGGCTTTTTTATTTATTTTTTAAAGACAGGAATTAAAAACAAACAAACAAAAAACTTCCTAGGAAGGATTGTAGGAGCAAAGGGGTCAAGGACACCACAAGCCCATGCCCACAGACTCAACTAACCAGGGTTCCCAGGGGCTCACAGAGACAGACGCAACAATCAAGGAGTCTCTCCTCCGTCTCCTGCATATATGATGTTACGGTTTTGTAGCTTGGTGCTCTTGTGGGAAAGTGGGGGCTGTTTCTGACTCTTTTGCCTGCTTTGGGACCCTTTCCCTCCTGATGGGTTGCCTGGTCCAGACTTGATTTGAGGGTTTGTATCTATTGTTATTGTAACTTGTTATCCTGTGTTGGTATCCCTGGGGGGGTCTGCTCTTTTCTGAAGGGAAACAGAGGAGGAGTGGATCTGGGAGAGAAGGGAAGAGGGAGGAGGGACTGGAAGGAGAGGAGGGAGGGGGGACTGCAATCGGGATTTAAGATATGACAGGAGAACAAAGAAATAAACATTTAAGAACCCCTCCCTATTTCCGGCTCTCACTATGTCTCAGTACACAAATCTTAGGGTTAAATTTATGTTTTGATATTCTATTCTTTTCAATGATATTATAAATGCAATTATTTTTCAATGTCATTTCCTGACCGTTGCTTATGGAAATTTAGTTAGTTTTAGTAGTTTAAATTTACATTCTGAAAAAAAAAATTTTTTTTTTTTGAGACAGGTTTTTCTCTGTGTAGTCTTGGCTGTCCTGGTCTCACTTTGTAGACCAGGCTGACCTTGAACTCACAGAGATCTGCCAGCCTCTGCCTCCCTGAGTTCTGGGATTACAGGCATGTCCCATGGCTCCTGGCTTGCATTCTGTAATCTTAAATTTACTAGCTTAAATACTTTTTTGGTGGACTCTTCAGGGCATTCAATAATGGATCTTGCAAACTACAAGAAGAGATGTTCTGACTTTTTTTCTTGCTGATCTGAATGCCTTGTGTTTCTTTTTTTCTGACCTAATTGCCATACCTACAACCTCTGACAACATGTTCAATGAGCATGAAAAGAGCAGCCATCCTTATTTTGGTCCCTGGTGTGGAAGGAAAGCTTTGAGGCTTTCTACTATTTTGCTGTTCCGTTTTCTTAAGTGGTTTTGTCAGATGGAAAATGTTCTATTTTATTCCTAGCTTGTTGATTGGTTTATGATTTTTTTTTCGTCATAAAAAGGTAGAGTTTTGTTTGTCATGTGTCTTTGAAAGGATCAGACTAACTTTGTAGCCTATATGTCTTCTAAAGCCTATATTTTTGAGTTTTAGGTCCAGGTTAAGCTAAAGCCTCATTTTACCTTTCCAGAGAACGAAGGAATGTGACCCTGGCCATCTGTGAAGACAGATATTTAAAAAAACAAGCAAGCAATGACCTTCACTCAGCAAAAAGAATGGCCAGACCCAGATCTTTCTTAGCAACCAACCCAGATGGCCTCGATCCTTCTTCTGAGTAGCCCCTGACCTCCAGCCAAAAGCTGCAGCCCTGATCTTCAAAGATGAGCTAATCACTCCCACCCCCACCTTCAATTGCAGCCGAATCCACACTTGGCAGGACTGGCCAAGCTTGAGCACCTAAGATTAACCAATTATCTTACTTTATAGCTTCCTCATCCAATCCTGAATTGCCAAGACTGCAACCCCTAACAATTCCTGCCGTTGTCCTTTAAAAACCCAAGGCCATTGTCTCCCAGTGCCACTCCTTGCTGACCGGCAGGGGTGACCCCATTGTGCAATGGTTAAAATAAACCTCTTGTGATTTTTGCCTCGAAGAGATCTGGTCTCCTGAGTTCTCTTCATCCTTTCTGAAAATTAGGCTCATGTTGGGCCTAACATCTTGGGATGTTCATGTGGGTTTGTTCTTTATAGTTGTTTTGTCTTGTTTTGCTTTGGGTTACTTATTTGTTTGTTTGAGATAGGGTCTCACTCTCATCCCTGGCTGGCCTGCAACTCACTGTGTAGACTAGGCTGGCATGAAATTCACAGAGCTCCAACTTCCTGTGCCTCCCAAAGTGCTGGGATTAAAGGTCTGCATCGCCATGCTTAGGCTTATCCTATATTCTATTCATGTGCCTTACTTAACATTTACTGATTTTTGCATTTAACCGCCCTTGTATTTAATGTTTATCATTAAAGCCTGTAATGATTACGTCGGTGTTATCTACCTCACTATCATAATCCATACAAGACACAGTGACACCTGTTGTATCTTAAATAAGCCTTATTTCATCTGGGGCTGGGCAGATATCACCCCCTAAGCTACCCTGTAACCTCCCAATCCATACCCCATGCCATCTGCTTTAATCATTCGTATTTGGGCTGCTTCCCATCCATAATCCCAAAATACTTGTAGGTGCTCTCCACCTGGGCTGCTTTTCTCCACACCGAGCCTCAGAGTCAGTCCCTCCCAGCCACATGGTTCTCTCCACACTAACCCACCAGTCTGCTTCCTCCTCCTTCTTTCGTACCTGTCGCCCCACTTCCCATGATCCTTCTCTTCCCCAAGCCCACAAACCTTAGCTTCACCCCTCACTTCTGCCCTGCCCAGGTGTGTAGGCCTTTTGTTTAGCCAATCAGGGATAATTTGAGAGGCAAGATTACACAGCATTACTTGGGGTACGTGATAGTGTCTGCTCGTAAATCGTTAAGAATCTCGGGGGGCAAGCAAGTAATAAATGCAAAGACTGGACCATACTGTTACACCACAGCACAACATATGATCCTTCATGTGTATTGCTATCACATCTTTAAAAAAAAAAAAAACCTTCTATACTACACACACACACACACACACACACACACACACACACACACACACACACTCTATGGATACCTTGGCTTGAGGTAGGAGGTAAAGTGGGGGCTTTAGGACAGATTTGAGCTCAGGGATTGCTCTAGGATGATACCATCTGCCTCTCCGGTATCTGGTTTGACTTTGTTTTGCCTCCCTCATGTTACCATTAACTTGTTTTCCTTAGCCACGTGGCTGGTGGAATGTACTGGCTGTTGTGTTTTATTTCCTGCAGGCGCTGAATGGTTATTCCTCTTAGTTTTCACTGTGGTCTGTTGTTTTAGGTGGTATTACTGTCTCCAGGGTGGTGAAATTCGGGAATGAGGAAGAAAACTGGCTCTGCCTCCGAATGCTGGGAGCTGTTGCTCCTCCCTGTCATCCTCCTGTGACCACAGAGCACCAGTGCCAACAGTTACCATGCATTTGGTGACAGAACAAGACAAAGGCAAGACTACTCCATAGCATGTCTGAACATGGAAAAAAGTCAGGATTGTCACAAACTGACTCCGTTAGAAGCTCTTGCTTCATGAGAGATAGCAGTTTCTTTACCATTCATGGCTTTTTATCCCTGCCTCGATCCTTATCGCCTAGATAAAAGTTATGAAGACGCCTACTTGTGTGATGGTCCCTGTCCTGATAGCATCTGATCCAGGTAAAATCTTTGCTATCTTGAACATCCCCTTAAAAAAAAAAAATCATCTCTCACAAGCCCAAGTCCTTCAATAAGCCCCATTCTCACCTCTGCTGGGATACTCTCCAGTTTCCCATGTATGACACCTCCTCCTGTACAAGTACTAATGAAATTTGTCCACTCCCAGGAAGGCTCTTGGCGGGCTTTGGCTGATCACCATCGATAGGTTAAGCCACTCTCTTAAGATCACTAAACACAGGCAAGTGTGGTGCACACCTGCAACCCAACACTCAAGAATCTGAGGCAGGAGGACTGCAAGTTCTAGGCCAGATCGGGCCTACATAGCAATACCCTGCCTCAAAAACAAAAAACAAAACAAGCAACAACGACGGCAACACCTACCAGGAATCCAGGCATAGTGATACATACCATTAATCCCGGCACCGAGGCAAGTAGAGCTCTGTGAGTGTGAGGTCAGCCTGGTCTACAAAGTGAGTTCCAGGCCAGCGAAGGCTACCTAGTGAGACCCTGCCCCAGTGTAACAAAACACAAACCAAAACACAAACAAGAACACAGCCAGGGCTGGTATGATGTTCAACAGGTGACGGTGCCTGCTGCCAGGGGATCTGATGCCCTCTTCTGACCCCCACAGACATCAGGCATTCAGATGCTGCATATATGTATATGCCTATTTATATGGGGAGGGCTCACGGACCATGCCTCCAGGGGAACGGGCATGGGACTAGCCAGGTGGATCATGTTCACACCCCAGAAATCTCAAACTTGAGATGTAAAATCTCATCCTGAGAACGGAAGTGTGGGACAAGGCTCTCTCCTTTCTGTGCCTGCCCCAGGAGCACATGACACAACCCCCAGGTGGCTATAGATGGTCAGTCACATGAGCTTGTCACCTGTTACCTTTCCCCATGCAAACAGAGTGTTGCCAGCATCCCAGCCAATGAGACACGTTCATCCTCAAAACCACTCCCCACTGCCCAAGGCTGATGTCCCCGTTTCATGTGAAATAAGACAGAGAGCATCATTACTTCACCGGGGGAACTTCTGAGACTGCTGTTTATTTCAGAGCTGGAACACCGGGGGGAAAAAGGCTTTCCCTTCTCCCCCAAGAGTTCACCTCCAGACCCCAGGACGCGACTTCTGGCCAGGCAGCCCAGCTAAAAGAACAGTGACACTGATTTCAGAAAGAATTTCCTTTTGCCATACCCTAGCTGGACCAGAGATCTTGTGATATGGACACATGTCACTGTGCTCACTGGGGACCCCGAGGTTCATCCTTTTCCACCAGGAGACCTATGGCACTCAGACCTTCCAAGGGAGAAGCACAAACTTCAAGCGTGGTGCCCTTCTGGGAGATGCATATATATATATATATATATACGTCCAGACCACACACACACCACACACACACACACACACACACACACACAGACACACCACACACACACACATATATATATATACGCAGACAAACACTCATACACATAAAAAACATAACCAAACAGACAAACACAAACTCTCTAAACGTGAAAGTGGGAAAGGCAGGCCATGAAGTGGCCTTTCCACGTCACTTCCCAGACTTTCAAGCACTACGTAGCTCTGTGTCTTTGGGAACACAGTGTGTAACACTTACCTCTTAGAGAGAACTAACTTCATACAAGGCAAGGTCTGCCTTCAACCACTGGGTTGGAATCTCTAGGCCCCGGAACGCCATGTTGGGGTACATGACTCTTTCACAGGGTCATTGACCTTGACTGGCTGCAGGAAGTAAAGATTAAAGGTTTGGACATCCAGGGCAAGGCAGTGCTTTGCTGAAGCTCCTCCACGTTGGCACTCTTCCAGACTGGGTCCTGGGAGGCATCCTAGTAGGTCTCTTGGTCCTAATGACCTTCAAATGTGTAGTCAGCTCGTCCAAAGTACACATGCTGAGTGAGGTAAGGGAGCCATTCCCTCAGGCTGTATGGATGCCTTCTGTAGCAGTGGTCTAGAGTCCTAGGAAGACAGTGCAGGTTGCAGGATGTCCTTGCCCTGGGGTTCGGGAGCCTCCAGGCTTCCAGGATCTGGAGTGTGAGTGGGCATAGAGTGAGCAAAGGCTCCCTACATTCAGAGACCTCGCCAAGGTCAGACAGAGCTGGAGTGAGGTCACCCAGCGCTCAGACTAAGGCAGGCTGAGGCCAGCACACTGCTGTACTAGCACACCAGCAGGAGTCAGGTCCCCACCCACAGATGTCAAGGTACATGTCAGAAGGCTCTTCTTGCAGCCCGTGGGCCCCTCAGGAGGCCCAGGGAAGACAGGCAGAGACGTGAAGCCCATGGGCTGTCCCAGCATATCCTAGCTCTGGGCAGTTCCACTGTCTGCCCCGCACGGGTGGTAGCCACGGGAATGGCAAGGAAAGAATGACTGGACTGCTGACATCTTCCCCACCCCAACCCCCCCGCGATCAAGTTATGTATATGTTAACAAAGCAGGAATAGCATTGTGTCAGAAAACTTAACAATAAAATTGTCAACAAAGAGACCAAAAGAAAATAACAAGAAAGAGATTCTCGATAAAATTCCAGAATATATCAAAAGCCTTTAATTTGGGAATTTACATAACCTGCTATATGGCATGGTGTCTGTGATGGTTAACACTGTTGGACCCAGTGCCTAGAAGTGTACTCAAACAGTGTTCTAGAGGTCTCTCTGACTTTCATTTTCTAAATAAGATTTACATAGAAATTAGCATATGGATGCAACAGACTACTTTCCATCATGCTGATTGGTCTCATCCAGTCACGACAGTCTTAAGAGGCTGGCCTGAGCAGGCAGGAATTCTGATGACTGGCTGCTTCTGAAGTCAGCAAGTCTTCCCTAGGGATTCCTGCTGGCCTCCTCCATCAGATTTTGGACTCTTTGAGCTTCCTCAATGGTGCAAAATGATTTTCCTAATTATTTCTTGGTCTTTCTCAGTCTCTCTGTCTCTGTTTCTCTCCACACTCACACAAATATTCATACAAACATGCTCATGTGCACACAAACACACACACACACACACACAGAGTCCCATTGAAACTATGCAGAAAAAGCCATTGCATCTATGCATAACAGATTTTTTTCTTGTCATTATTGCTAAAATACACAGCATAAAAACTGTATATACCATACTCATTGTATTAAGGATTGTAGATTACCTAGAGATATAAAAGTATATTGGAAGATTGTGTAGGTTGTGTGCAAACACTATGTCCTTTTGTTTAAGAGGTTAGAACTTCTGTGGATCTTGGGAGGGCCTGGAACCAACCCCCCAAATCTCTGAGGGCCATCCTCAGAATATGACAGCTCCTGGGTCTCATTGAACTCATTCCTGTGGGGCCAGGAATAGAGGCCTGCCTTCAGAGCATCACTCTCATTCACAGGTAAAGAAACACACACCTGGACCTAGGGACGTAGCCCGAATGGTAGAATACTTGCCTAGCATTCAACACACCCTGGGTCCAACCCCAACACACATCCTGGTGGCTTTGTGTTTCCAGGGAACACTGGCCAATGCTAACCCACATTAGGGAAAACAAATTCTGCCATGTTGGATTAAGAGGCCTTAGATTTGCTTTCTTAGGGTTTAGGAACAAGGTTGGGTGGATACCACCTTCACTTCTTCTTCTTTTTTTCCTTCTTTCTCCTCCTCCACATCTTCATCCCCATCCTCATCCTTCTCCTCCCATCTTCTTTTGGTTGGTTTTATTTTGTTCTGTTTGAGATAGTGTCTCACTATGTAGACTTGGCTGGCCTGGAACCCACATTTACCTCTGTCTCCCACATGACCACCTTCTTTCTTGATGGTGGCTCCTGGAACTCATTTAGCTTCTGCAGTTCAGGAACCAAGGCCTGACTTAGCTGGCCCTCTGCAATCAAGGAGTTACAACAGGATGCTGCAAGCTCTCCAAGCTGCAGGGAAGACTTCAGTACTTTAAAGAAATTTGCAGTAGAAGTAAGAGTTGAAAGGGTTAGGCTAACTTTGTAGCCTATATGTCTTCTAAAGCCTATAGTTTTGAGTTTTAGGTCCAGGTTAAGCTAAAGCCTCTTAGTACCTTTCCAGAGAATGGAGGAATGTGACCCTATCTGTGAGGACAGATATAAAAAAGGCAAGTAAGCAATGACCTTCACTCAGCAAAAGAAGGACCAGACCCTTGTCTTTGAGATAGTGTTTCTTAGCAACGAACCTAGACTTCTTCTGAGTAGCTTTTGACCTCCAGCCAAAAGTCTGTAGCCCCTAATCTTCAAGGATAACCACCCCAATTGCAGTGCATCCACACTTGGCAGGACTGGCCAACCTTGAGCACCTAAGACTAACCAATTATCTTACTTTATAGCTTCCTCATCCAATCCTAAATTGCCAAGACTGCAACTTCAAATCTCCCGCAATTTTTCTTTTAAAAACCTAAAGGCCTTTGTCTCCCAGTGCCACTCTTTGCTGACCGGCAGGGGTGACCCCATTGTGCAATGGTTAGTAAACCTCTTGCTTTTGCAACGAGTCTTGGTCTGGGGGAGTTTCTGGGAATGGCGCAATCTTGAACTCCTGAGCTGTGAGACCCCAGGTCTTACAGAGTGAGGTTCTGTGAAGACTCTTGAGCATTTGTGAGCTGCCTGAGAAAAGACAAGGGGCCCGAGAAGACACCGTGTTCAGAGGTACTCTCAGATGCACAGTAGGTGTTTCTGAGGGTAAACAGGAAATGCCCTGATGGACTGGAGAGTCAATGTTGATGTGCGAAGCTCTGAACAGGGGAGCAGAAAAGAGGAGGAAGGTATCACAGGTTCAACCCTGGGCAGGATCTCAGAGACCCTCAGCTTATCACTCTCACCCACAAAGGAGCAGAAACCTGGGGCTGGTGAATAGCCCAGCTGGTAGGATGCTTGCCCAGCACTCACCACACCCAGGATTTAACCTCCCAGAATTGCATAGACTAGGTGTGGTGGTACACACCTGTAATCCCAGCACTTCTGAGACTGGGAGGAGAATCAGAAACTCAGAGTCATCCTTGGCTACATAATGAACTTGAGGCCAGCCTGAGCTACATTGGACTAACACCGAACACAAACAAGGCAGAAGCAGCAGATCTCCCAGGGGGATGAAGTGCCTTGTCCAGATCACACAGCAAGTCTAGGACATACTGGATACTCATTGTTTCAAGGTGTGGCCATTACCTTCTTTTAGGAATAGGCACTCCAGCTTTTCTAGGAAATGTCCCCCTATTCTCACGGAGCTCACAGGTTGGGGTCTTGACTGACTCTACTTCGAATCAAGGGGTGAGCTTATAGCTGGGACCCGGCCAATCAGAGCTCTGTATCTCCCTGGCCACAAAGATTGGCTCGGGGATTAATAGATGATCATCACAGACAATGAGATGCAGAGACTTCCTTAGGGTGAGGAGGTGGGCATGTTTGGGCTGGATTTGAACATGAGTCTACGTGAGGCAGAAGTGACTCGTACCTTCTGAGCCTGAGAAGAAAAGAGCCCATCTAAGGACAGTGGGAAGACAGAGACGGCCTGACGTGTGTGAGTTACACTGACCATGCCTACAGAATGGACTCTGAGACTGGGGCATTAATCTCTATTCCTCTCTTTTCCCTCCTTCCCTCCTGTAAGTGACGTGTAGAGAAATTACTGAACTAGACTATTCCAAGCTAGGCCTTCCTGTGAGCAGAAAAAAAAAAAAAAATTCTAGTTTAAAATGCAGGGAAAGAGCTTTACAGCATGAGTGCACTGGACTCCGAGTTCTGAGATGCTTGGAAAGCCAAAGAAGTCAGCAGGTTTTTGGCACTGAGCAATCAGTAGAGACCTTTAGTATTAGACTGAAACCCCATAGCAACCTGGATAGGCGTGTGTGTAAGACTATTAAGAGCATCATCTACATTACATTAGCGGAAAAGCTGGCACAAATTCAGATGTTCATTAACCAAGGAACGGAGGGGCTGGAGAGATGGCTCAGTGGTTAAGGGCACGGGGTACCCTTGCAAAGGATATGGGTTCCGTTTCCATCACCCACATCATGGCTCACAGCTGTCTGCAACTCCCATTCCAGGGACTCTGATGCCCTCTTCTGATCCCCTCAGGTCCCTGCATAACTGACATGGATGAATCTCATATATAGTGTTGAATGAAAAAGTAAATAGGCCCTATATAGTTTCATTTAGGGTAACTAACCAAATAGCCCCAAGCTTAGCAAAACACTACTTACAGATTTGTATACGTGTAGTAAACATATGAAAAAGCAAAGTGGGCCAGCAAGATAGCTCAGTGGCTAAAGGTGCTTGCCAGCAAGCCTGACCTTTGATCCACGTGGTGGAAGGAGAGTTCGGACCCCTGAAAGATGTCTTCTGACCTCCTCCCCTACACGTGTTCTGGTACACACTTGAAGACAGGTCAAACATACATTTCAGCGGCAGGGAAGATTCTAGTTAAAGAGGCACAGGGGAGCTTCAGAGGTCTGGGCGGGAGTTTACTTTCAGCCGAGACAGATGGGAGGGTTTTATTCCTCCTCACAGTCTCCATTGCCTTGTATTTATGAAACACTTCATAGTAACAACTGTAGGACAGAATGTCTTTGGGAGATGATTAGCCAGCTCTCTGCGTAAGCTGAGAAGTAAAAAGTGAAAACGGCTGCCGTTTTTATTGAGCACAAGCAATGGGAGGCTAAGCATTTTTATTTTCTCACTTAGTCCACACAACAGCCTAGGGAGGTAAGTGTGGTGCCTGAGAGTTATTTTCTGCGGTGAGAGGTAGTGAAACAACTTGCTCCAGGCTACAGAGCCATTAAGGGTGGAACCAGGAACTAAATCTAGGCCATCTGCCTTCAGCTCCTATGGTTGGCCATCCTATGTGCTGGCAAAACCCCATTTCCACAGTTATGACAAGTTCCTAGTAATCCTCGATACCAAAACAGAATGCTTGCAACCACTGGATTGGCCAACATGCCAGGAGCCAGGGTTCAAGAATTTCTTATCACCTCCAGAATCTAGGATAGCTGGGTTTGTGGTGCAACCTGGTCCCGATTTGCTCAAGGTTAAGGGAGAATAAGCTTGCTCAACACAGTGAGTTGTTAGAATGAGAGAATCTTATTTCTTTTCTTTTTTTTTTTTTCTTTCAGAATTCTACCAGGCTTTCTTTCTTTTTCTCTCATTTATTTATTTTAATCACTTTATATCCTATATCCTTGTAGCTCCTTCCCTCCTCCCCTCCCAGTCCTATCCTTTCTCCCTCCCTTTCCCATCCAATGCAGCTCATCAAGTTGTATCCTTTCCCCCTGTGGCCTGTCAAGGTAGTCCTGGCAGCAGAACGTGATCTAAAAGCTATCAAGTGTCCGATGCAGTTCCCACTTTCCTTACTAGAGGACCCACTTGAAGCCTAAGCTGCCCATCTGCTACATCTTTGTAGGGGCCAGTTCATTCATGGTCCTTGGTTGATGTTTCAGTCTCAGCAAGCCCCCAGGCCCTGGTTAGTTAGCTCAGTTGGTCTTCTTGTGGAGCTCCTGTCGCTTCCAGGTCCTTTTCTCTTTTCTTCCACTATTCCCCAAGACTCCCTATGCATAGATCAATGTTTGGCTGTGAATCTCAGCATCTGTTTTGAGGCACTGTTGGGTAGAGCCTCTCAAAGGACAACTCTGACAGACTCCTGACTGCAAGCTTAGCAGAGCATCCTTCATAGCGTCAGGGGCTGGCACTCTCCGATAGGGTGGGTCTTTGGCTGGGCCAGGCATTGGTTGGGCAAACCCTCATCTCTGTTCTGTGTGCACTATCCCTGCACATCTCATAGGCAGGGTAAACTTTGAGTCAGAGTTTTTGCGGGTGGGTTGGTGTTCCCCTCCCTTTACTAAAAGACTAGTCTAGTTAGAGGGTGTTCTCTTCAGTCTCTATGGCCTGTGCTACCAGGAGTCCGTGTTTGAGTCCCCCTCATATCCTCCCAGGAGCCTACCCAGACTCAGGTCTCCAGCTTGTCACAAAGATCCCCCAACCCTCAGTGTCTCTCTTCTCTACAGGCCTCTGTCTTCTCTCTCTCTCTCTTCGGGTCTCATCTCCACCCTCTTAACTCTCTGTGCCCCCTCTCCTACCTCGTTCCCTCTCTTCAGCCACTACCTCTGTCTATTCTATCTCTCCTTCTGAGTGAGGTTTATGCATCCTCCTTGTTATTTCTCCTCTTTGGGTCTGTGCCTCATAGTATGCTTCTCCTGTACTAAAATCCTTATCCTATACTATGGCTAAAATCCACCTATAATTGAGTGTTACCATGTTTGCCTTTCTGGGTCTGGGTTACCTCAGTCAGGACGATCTTTTCTAGTTCCATCCATTTGCCTGCAAATTTCATGATGTCCTTGTTTTTAATGGCTGAGCAGTATTCCATAGTGTAAATGTGCCACAGTTTCTTTATCCATTCTTTGATTGAGGGACATCTAGGTTGATTCTAGATTCTGGCTATTATGAATAAAGATGCTATGAACATAGTTGAGCAAGTGTCCTTGTTGTATGGTGAAGCATCTTTTGGGTATACGCTCAGGAGAGGTATAACTGGGTCTTGAGATAATGTTATTCTCATTTTTCTAAGAAAGTGCCAGATTGATTTCCAAAGTGGTTGGTACAAGTTTGCACTCTCACCAGCAATGGAGGAGTCTTCTCCTTTCTCCATATCCTCGCCAGTCTGTGCTGTCACTTCTTGATTTTGATCTTAGCCATTCTGACTGGTGTAAGTGGAATCTAAGAGTCATTTTGATTTGCATTTCCTAATGACTAAGGAAGTTGAGCATTTCTTTAAATGCTTCCTGACATATTTTGAATATTAGCCCTTTGTCGGATATAAAATTGGTGAAGATCTTTTGCCAATATACAGATCGTCTTTTTATTCTATTGACAGTGTTCTTTGCCTTACAGAAGCTTTTCAGTTTCAAGAGATTACATTTATTGTTGACCTGAGCTGTTGGTGTTCTGTTCAGGAAGTTGTCTCCTGTGCCAATGGATTTGAGGCTCTTCTTCACTTTCTTTTCTAATATATTTAGTGTATCTGGTGTTATATTGAGGTCTTTGATCCACTTGAATTTGAGTTTTGTGCAGGGAAATAAATATGAATCTATTTGCATTTTTCTACATGTAGACATCCAGTTAGACCAGCACCATTTGTTGAAGATGCTGTCTTTTCTCCATTGTTTGGTTTTGGCTCCTTGGTCAAAAATCGAGTGACCACAGATATATGGGTTTATTTCTGGGTCTTCAATTCAATTCCTTTGATCCACCAGTCTGTTTCTATGCCAGTACCATGCAGTTTGTATTACTATTGCTCTGTAGTATAGCAAGTCAGGGATGGAGGATGCCTCCAAAAGTTCTTTTATTGTATAGGAAGGATTGTTTTAGCTATTCTGGGTTTTCTGTTTTTCTGTATGAAGTTTAGAATTGTTCTTTCAAGGTCTGTAAAGAATTGTGTTTAGTATTTTGATGGGAATTGCATTGAATCTTTAGATTGCTTTTGACAGGATAGCCAATTTTACTATGCTAATCCTACTGATCCACAAACATGGGACATCTTTCATGCTTCTGATATCATCTTCAGCTTCTGTCTTCAGAGAATTTTCATGTGTATGTGGAGAAGGTCCTGAGTACACGGAGACAAGTCGGCCATCTGACCTAACACCCAGCACTGAGCAGGGAGGCGAGAGCGAGGAAAAAAGGGCTGGGTGACCTGCTGCTACCCAGGTAGACGAAGATGAAAAAAGAGCACACATAGCTGCTGGCTTTCAGATGCGCTAACAGTACCTGTCAGAAAAAGACCCCGTGCCCCTTCTGGGAATGGGCAGGGGGAGAGGAGCTGCAAGTCTTTGCCTCCAGGCAGAGCTAGAGAAGAGGAAAGCCCTTCATTAGGTCCAGCCTCTGGGCTGGACTCTCTTCTAGTAGATTCAGTGTATCTGGTATTATATTGAGGCCTTTGATCTACCAGGAGCTGGTATGTGAAGATGAACCCCAAGAAAGCTGTGCATAGCAAGGTACAGCCTATGGAAGAAAGCAAGTGAGATCTGGACTATGGCAGAGGTCTGGGTTAAAATCCTGCTCTGTACCTTGAGATGATTACTGATTGTGTGTGTGTGTGTGTGTGTGTGTGTGTGTGTGTATGTCTGTGCATGTATAGGTATTTTGCCTGCATGTATGTCTGTGTATCACGTGTGTGCGATGCGCGAGGAGGCCAGAAGAGGACATCAGATTCCCTGGAACTGGAGTTACAGGTGGTTGTGAGCCACGATGTGGGTGCTAGGAATCAAATCCAGGTCCTTTTGAAAAGCAGTCAGTGCTCTTAACTGATGAGCCATCTCTGCAGCCCCAGTTATTGAAAATGCAAGACTCTACTCACCTCTAAAAGGAGACAATGGTCTTTCATAGCATTGCTGGGAAGAGGATAGCCTTGGTGAAGAACCTGGCATAATTCCGCTCACTCAGCAGGTACTTGATAAATGGAGGTTGCTATTATTTTTCTCAGATTTTTTTTTTCAGGCTGAAGATGGAGCCCAGATCCACATACGTGCTGGGCAAACGCTCTGACACTGAGTTGCACCCTCAGCCCGGTAGTTGTTATTTAAAAATTTTAAATAAGTACCTGTATCCCGATTTGATACAGCTTTATGGAAATGGAATACATTATGCACATAAATGATAATCCCTTCAGGGGCTGGAGAGATAGGCTGGCAGTTAAGACCACTTGATGTTCTTTCGGAGAACCTGTGTTCGGTTCCCAGCACCCACCTGGGAGCTTACAATTTTACTCCAGTTTCAGGAGATATGATGCCTTTTCCTGGCCCCCCCAGGAACCAGGCACACACACAATGCATGCACATAAGACTCTCACACATATAGTAGTCAGGTGTGGGGTAGCACATGCCTTTAGTCCCAGCACTGGAGGGGCAGAGGCAGGCCTGGTATACAGTGAGCTCCAGGCTAGCTACATAAATAGCTCTATAAACAAACAAATGAATCTTTTTTAAAAAGATAAAAAATTATTGCTTCATGTCAGGCATGCTGGTACATGCCTTTAGTCCCAGCACTTGGGAGACAGAGGCAGGCAGATCTCTGTAAGTTTGAGGCCAGCCTTGTCTACAGAGTTCCAGGACAGCCAGGGATACACAGAGAAATTCTGTCTTGAAAAACAAAAAGCAAACAAAAACAAAAAAAAATAACAACAACAACAAAAAAAAAAAAAACAACCAAACTCCCAAAACCCAACAAAAAGATTGTTTTTTCAAGTGTAGGTTATATCTTGATGTGCATGACTATCCTCAGAGCCAAGCACCTGCCACCAGCTGCGTCCCTTGCAAAGGGCTTCTCCCAGCTGGGCTTTTTGAGTGTTTCAACCCCTTCATGGAGGGAGGAGTCACAGGATCCTCACCTGGAGTTTCCCTCTGTTCACCGTACCTCTGGTTAATTGCACTAGGCCTCGGGGAAAAGCTAGAATACCTAGGCCAAGGAAGACTATAAGGGTAGCACCTATGTGGCCAAGAGTCCCGCTGGGTCAAGCTTCCTAGGTGCTGCTTTCTGAAGGGAGAGCCTTCACATCCATGTAAGTAACCTGTGCTGGAAGGAAGCCCATTAAACTATTGGCTCCCCTGTAGCAGGAAATCCAGTAGAGTCATTATATCTAGAGTAAACATTGGAATGAAATAGTTGTCTCCTAGAATTGTGAAGAAATCATTGTAGAAGACAGTGGTAGTTTTGCATTATCTGGAGCTGTTTTTCTGAAGGAGCTTTACAGCCTTTGCCTGACGTTGGTCACGAGACAGTCCTGGCACACCTGAAATGTCTTGCGCTATTGAGTGTTGCAAACAGTGCCCGCTAAGGACTAAGGCTGTAGGGGCGTGACGTTTTCCTTCAGGAAACGTAGATTAGATTAGGGGCTTTGCTATGAGTAACTTGTTTTACCCAGACTTTACCCTTTTGTATAACAGTCAATAAGTTCGCTTTTCGGCGGCTGGTCAACGTTCAGTCCTTGAGAGGCTGATCCCTCTGAGGCCAGCAAAGCCGTAGACTCATCCTACAGTGTCTTTCTTTCTTCCATCAGTGGTCCCTCACGTACCCCAGAACACTGACATTCCCCGGAGCAAATTTTGATGGAACCTTGCCATGGTTTGTCCTTTGAGTTTTAGTTTCAGGAGAAGGAGTAGACAGTTATGTCTCCCCCTGAGAAGGGATTTTAGCAACACCTGGGTACTTTCCCAGCTAGCAATTAACTTCTGAGGGAAGACTGCAGTTCAGCGAGTCCACCACCAGGAGGCGATGTTGTAAAGGGACTGTCGGGCTGACTGATCCATGGTGGGTAGTAATGGGCTTCAAGAAAACAGAACATACGCAAACCTTCTCATAGGGTATGTCCCTTTGGAAATGGTTTTATTTTACGTGTAAGAACATTTTGCCTGCGTATATGTCTGCACCACATGCATGCCTGGTGACTGAGGAAGTCAGAAGTAGGCGTCTAATCCCTGGAACTGGGGTTACAGATGGCTGTGAGATACCATATGGGTTCTGGGAACTTGACTTGGGTCCTCTGCAAGAAGAGCAAGTGTTCTTAACCACTGAGCCTCTCTCCTGTCCTACACTATGTCCTTAAACGCATATAGCAGTCTTATATATGAGTCTGTAAGCAGTGTTTACAGATACATTAAAAGAAAGACTTAATTCAAAGTCATAAAATACCTAGGTGCTTGGGATGTTGTTCTTCTCATCTTGGGTACCCATCAACCGCAACATAGATAAACATGTGTTAGTGTACCTGTGCAAAGAGATACTCCGTAGCTACAGAGGTGTCTCATGCCCAGCATGTAGACGGATTTGCATGAACACAGTGCTGGCTATAGACAGCCAGGCTTACCAGAATAATACTGACTGGCTGCATTTATATAGAGTTCCCACAGTGACCAAACTCACTATGGTATAGGAACTCAGGGTGTTGTGCCTCGGGGGTTCAGGGGAGCCAGGAGAGAAGGGAGCCCAGGGATGTTTCCGGGTTTGGTGAGTATTCTATGTTTTGATCAGTGTACTGGTTAGTATAAGTATGTTCAACTTAGCCTGCTTTCTGCTGCTTTAATTTAGTATCCACAATCAAGTAAGTTAAAGAGAAGAAACATTTCTTACACTTCTTGGGACTGGGAAAGCCAAGGTTAAGGGGTTGCATTTTGTAAGAACCTTCTTGTCTGGTGAGGACTGTGTTGTAACAAGGGGATAGGGCATGATGAGAGGAACCCAAACCAGCTAAGCTCGTTTTTATAACAGACTCATTCTGGAGATAACTCATTAACTCACTAATCTATGGGTGGGTTAATCTATTCATTGGGCCAGCGCTCATTACCCAATCACCTCCTCAATTCCCATAATCTTTAATACCATCTACCTATGGCTTTGAGGATTAGGCACCAGTGTTTCGATTTTGGGAAGCCAGCACCCAAGCCACACCAAACAGTAAACATCCAGCTGCACACCTAGAATCCACACAATTTGCTTTTTTCCTAGCTTCGCCTAAGATTACTGAGGGGCTGCAAAGATGGGTCAGTGGTTAAGGGCATAGGCTATCTATATTTGCAGAATGTGAGAAATGGAAATGAAATATGTTGTCTTTTCCTACAGAGGACTAAATGAGACAGCTAAGTTTCATCTCTAAAGAAATTTGTCAGGGCCAAAGTCCCTCCCCAAGTCAGCACTTTTCTAAGATCAGAGTTTGTGCTCCAGGCTGCATCCTGCTCTTAAAAGTTGCACTTCCCTTACCGTGCTTTGAGTTAGCCAGCTGCGTAAGACTGTAAGGCCAGCTCTGATCACTTGGAGTGAGGCACAGGACCCCTTTGTACTAGGAATAAAAGCCCAGCGGGACTCCAGCTGAGTATGCGTGCTTGATCTGTAGAGGTCATACTCGCTGAGTTGCTGAAATACTTTGGATTATATGGTTGTCTTCTCGGGACCCCAGATCCACTTCTAACATGGGAGGTCTGAGTTTGGTTCCTAGTACCCATATAGGATGCCTCACAGCCACCTTTAACTCTCATTCTAGGGGATCTAATGTCCTCTTCTGGCCTCTGTGAGCACCTGCACTCATGTGTACAAACTGACACACAAGTAAAATAAGAAGAAAAAAAAAAGTTGATGGAAAGGAGTTCTTGAAGGCCTGTGTTCGGTCCTCAAGACTGGGGGAAAGGGGTATATCGCAAGAATCTGAGGATATCAGCCTAGGCATAGTGGGCTGAAATAATGAGGCATTTGTGTCCACCATGTAAGTGTTCCCATCACTCTTCTCTTGACAACTTCTGCCCAATGGCCGGCCTTGGGTGGTGAGGTGTGGCCAGGACTGGCCTATCTCAGGAGCCATCTCCCGAACACTGGGATTGGCCCAGGGCAGACACCTTGCTTAAGCCTGTGAATAAATGTCTCTTTAATGCTGGAATTGCAGATGTAAACAGAACAGAGTCTGTTCTGAGGAGCATCCCAGGTTCTGGCCTTCCTCAACATTCTAAATCTCTGTTTCATTCTAATCTGTGAATCAGTGTGCAGCTTTCCCAACTTGGTGAAACTTAAGCTCCTTTAGTTTCTTTCTTGATACCTACAATTAGTTGAGATTAGTCTTGACTAATCTATAAAGTCAACGGGGCCACTGACTGACGGCAGCAATAAGATGAAAAGTGGTCTCTCGTGGAGCAAGGATGACCAGAGAAAGGTGGCTGTTCTCCTACGCCAGGACCTCTCCACAATGTGACCCCAGTGTTCTGTGCAATCTGAGGTGATAACCAGCCCCTCGGGTACCACCTTGGGATCATTTCCTATCTTGAAGTTCAAGCCAAGGTTTTATTCTCTTAAACTCTCAAATTCCTTCACTCTCAGTCTCCAACCAGTTTAACTTGGAAAGATTCTTTCTTTAGTGGGGTTTCCTCATGGTGATAATGCTAACACCCCACCACTGCCCAGGATGCTTGCCTAGTGCAACAGCATGACTCTGGCCATCAAAGAGGCAACAGCCACAGCTTGTACCTGCTCCTTGGTCTGCTTTTGCTCTCAGGGCCACACGGCATCACTGTTGAAATGCAGACAAAATCTGCCCCTGCTGTCCCCTCCCCTCCCAGCAGCCCTGAGGGCCCCCCGCTGGGCAGCTACCTCAGGGTTGCTCACTGTGCTCACTGCAAGCTGGACCTCTTCCAGCATCTTCCTGGAGAACCAGGCTGGGAGGGTGTCACAGGCTTCACGTCCACAGGGAGAGGGGACACCAGGGTGACAGCCACATCTGCACAGCCTGCAGTGCCTGATTCAAAAGGCCTCCACAGGACAGTTTCAGCCACACTGTGCCTGGGTTACTCTCCCTGCCAGCATTCTTGCCCTAGAAGGAGAGAAATTCTATCTCACTCAGAGTGTTCTGACTCCCCACAAGATGATGAGCTCACGTGGAGCTGAGGATGCAGGTCTTGGCAAGTGCCACACTCTCCTTCAAGAGATGCAAGGATGATGCTGTGTCTTAGCGAAACAAATGATAGCATATGGGCCTCATTTTATGAGCTGTAACATACATGCTGCCCACTGAATCAGCTGTGGGCCATGGAGGCTACACCTTCGACAATGAGGTTGAACAGGAAAGGCACTGGCACCAACTGTGCCCTACATTGCCCAGGCATTTGCTTCCTGTTTCTATGAGTTTGCTGTCATCATTATTACCATTTCACAAGTAAAAAGAACAGTTAAGAAATTTAGGCTGGGGCTGGAGAGATGGCCCAGTGGTTAAGGGCCCTGCCTGCTCTTCCAGCAGCCCAGGTCCAATTCCCAGCACTTGCCTAATGGCTCACAACTGTCTGTAACTCTGGTTTCGGGGATCCCAACACTCTTCTGTCCTCTGTGGTTACCAGTCACACATGTTTTTTGCAAAATATACATGCAGGCAAAAGACATAAATTTTTAAATTAAAGAAGAAGAAGAAGAAGAAGAAGAAGAAGAAGAAGAAGAAGAAGAAGAAGAAGAAGAAGAA
>NW_026585504.1:15570366-15603122 GCF_907164565.1 Psammomys obesus
AAGAAGAAGAAGAAGAAGAAGAAGAAGAAGAAGAAGAAGAAGAAGAAATGAAGGCTTAGGAAGATTGGGTGATCCCCCCATCACCACAACCCCCACCATCTCCTGGATGGCCAGATGGGAGGGCCATGTTCCCTGTGGAATTAGGGTTCCACCACCCACAGAAAGCAGAGCATCTGGCTTTCTGTCTGTCCTGATATGCCTCTAGAGCTTACGTGGACCTGGGAAGAGCACCTGATGATTGTGATCTGCCCAGATACTGATGGAATACAGTCCACACCTTTAGGCAACCCCACCTCCTTCTCTGGAGCAAAGTAAAATGGATTTTGTTCCTTGAAACTGGAGCGCTGGGGCAGAGCCCTCCTGTGCCAGGAGCTACTGTCCCCTGGGGTGCCACTGTAAGCCCTTTCAAACCAAACCGGTTTACCAGAGTCTCAGCTCATTCTGGGGGAACACATGAAACTATGTAGTGTTCCCCAGTAAGTCTCAAACCCAACCCTGCTACTTACAAATATTCCAGGCAAGAGAGTCTTCCTGAACGACACCATTTCCATAGCCCATTTAGAAAACCACGCTGCTATTGTGGAGATATTTTCATACTTGTTCTCTAAAATGGAATGTCTACCACTGGAAGGAACACTTTGTAAAATGAGTCCTCGGCCTCCAAATTCTAGAAACGCTATTATCCTATGAAACTAAGCAAGCCAATGGGCCAAGAGATAATTCTAGAAATGTTCACTTAAGCATTTTGATAGCATGGATCTTCTTGCTCTTGTCTCTTCTTTTGAGACAAGGTCTGCTGTGTAGTTCCTGTTAGCACTGACATCATAATCCTCCTGCCTCAGATCCCCAAATGTTGGGATCAGAGGAGTGAGGCACTATGCCTGGCTGTAGTTGGATAGTGGATGTTCCCCCAAGGTCCTTGTGTTAAAAGCTGATATGCTCTTGGGAAGTACCTACAGGAAGTAGAGCCCAGTAGAAGAACTTAGGCCTTTTCTGGTGGGTTCTTGAAGGGGATGTTGGTCTCCTGCACACCTCACCCTACTTCCCAAGCATCATGAGGTGCACTGCCTCTTCCAAGCACACACTTCTGTCATGATGTACTGTGCTAGTACAGGCCTAAAGACCATGAACAGAAACCATAAAAGCTCTGAAGCTGTGACCCCAAAGAAACCTTTCTACCTCATAACTTGATGAGTTCAGTTGTTTTGTCACAGTGTCATGAACACAAAGTCCATTGGAGCAATTATTAGGGAGTGGTGTAATAGTGCTTGTCTGGCAGCTAATTTCTGAGTAAGCAAGACAAGGCCTTGAGACACCCCTTTAAAAAGCACTCTTAAAGGATTCAGATCTGGAAGCACGAAGGCTCAACTGGGCTCCTCTGCTCTGCCCACAAGATAGGTCCCCTCTCCTCATTCTAAGTTTGTAATTATCCCCACTTGTACCCTCACTATAGTTCCTGTGTGGCAAAGCTCTGGAGCAGGAAGCACAGCAGGGAGCAACGACCCAAGCAAGGAGAGGGTCTTGGAGGCAGAAAGAAGATGAGGAGAAAAGTGAGCAAGAGGCTCAAATGGTGAAGGTGCTTGCCACCAAGCCTTGAACGCAATCTCCAGAACCCACCTGGCGGAAGGAGAGAACCAGACTTAAATGTACTGCGTGTCTCCCTCCACACACACACAATAATAAACAAATGCAAATTTAAAAAAGAAGGGGGAGGAGGAGGAAAGGGGACTCTGTGGCATCATGGGGTACCATCCCTGGCGGGAACAATTGCATGGAGGGAAAATTTGTCTTGGCTCACGGTTCCAGAGGGGTCAGTCCATCATAGCAGGCAAGGCATGGTGGGAAGGGGTCATGAAGTTCCTGATAAAGGCTCCTTACGTGTGTCAGACCAGGAAGCGGAGACTAGGGCCAGAGACAGGAGCTCGAAAATCACCTCAAAGGTTTTATAGCTGCTGCAACCGCAGCCAGCTAGTCCCCACCTTCTCAAGGTTCCATGGCTCCCCCAAATAATGTCACCAAGTGGGAACAAGTGACCAAAGCATGAGCCTGTAGAGGCTATTTAAGAGTTAAATCACAGAAGCATCCTATGAGGCAGGGAGGGGCACCTGGCCCCTCTATCCTCCCATTCTAGTGTGCTGCTCTCCACCAACCTCCACCACACTTGACCTATTACCCTCGCTCTGGCCATCACACATACTGGCAGCAGATCAGACATGGCTAAGCTCTAATTGGTCAGCTGCCTATACCCATCCACCCACTGTCATTCTAGGTCTTACCTGAGCGGGTGGGGTGGGCATAGTCTGGAGGAACAGAAGGTTCCCCGGGACAGAGAGCATGGAAGTGCCTAGGCTTCCTTTCGCCTTCACGAAGCCTCAAAAATATTTACCCAAAGAAATCTTTATTTCTGAGGCTGGGGAAGTGGCTCTACAGGTAAAGTGCCTGCTTCGCGTGCAAGCATGCGGACCTGGGCTCAGGTCCCCAAAGCCACTGAAACCTGGGCGCCAGTGGTAGCCTGGAACTCCAGCACTTGGGGAGTGAGGCCTGAGACGGGTGAATCCCAGGGACTTGCTGGCCGGCCGGCCTAGCTGAGTTAGCAAGTTCTAGGTTTAGTGAGAGACCCTGCCTCAAAAAAGTAATCAAATGGAGGGTAATTGAGAAAGACATCCAGTGTTGACCTGTGGCCTCCCTATGTACACATGCTTGTCAACACACACGTAAAATATATATATAAGGAATTCTTTACTTCTCTCTCTTTCCATTATACATATATAAGGAATTCTTTACTTCTCTCTCTTTCCATTATATATCTATACATATGTGTATTATATAGTATAATCTATATCTATATAGTATAATCAGGGGAAGGTTTAGAGAAATGACAACACCACAAGGAAGTGTTTCAATTACTCATCTTCATTTATCATTTGTCAGGGAATCTCACCCAGGAGCCCCTCTCTCATTATGAAATTCACTTGGAATCAAGAGTTTTGTTTTGTTTTGTTTTGTTTTTTTCTGGATCTTACCTGTGGCTTTCTTTTTAACTTCAAGACAGCTCAGCTTCAAATAAAACATAAAAATAAAAATAAATAAAATTCTATAGCCACACATCTGGTACTGCACGCTGGCTCCGGGAATAGCTTTCCATTCCTGTTGACTGCCCTGCACTGGCCACAGCTCTGCCTTCCCAAGACCCTCCAGAAGTGAAAAGCTTGAGCAATTGATGTGTTTGAGCTCTGCAAGATGGCGCTGGAGAGACAGCTCAGCCTCAGTGATCAGGAGCCCGAGCTTCTCTTCTAGAGGACCTGGCTTGCTTTTGTTTTTTGTTTTTGTGATTTTAAACGCAAGACCATGATGCATTCTCTTTAAAACTTCATATCATTTATCACGCCAAAGAAGAGATGAAGTGAGAGGCAGGGTTAACGATCAGTCTCCACCCTCAGCTCTGAGCCTAGAGGTGGGTATTTGTTTTCAGGGCTCAAAATAGAGATGTGGGGGTGCTGAGCAACAACTGAGCAACGGCTTTATCTTCCCGGGAATGTGAGTCTCCTTCTAGGACCTGCTATAGCCTCTCCCACTTCGCCATCCCCACCTTACCCCCTCCCTTCTCTGCGACATATTGAATTTCACACTTAAAAATAGCTCTTGCTGGCAGAGCTGGAGACAGCCTGAATCGCAGCTCTGCAATGCCGGTCTCCCCTCACCAAGCCCTCCCCGGTGTGGGCTGCAGTCCTAGCTGCCCGCTGACCCTCTGCACAGCGGGGAACCTTTCTCTCACCAGGGATGGCCAGGGCGCTTGAAATGTTTCCAGAAACAGGAGCTACTTTAGCGAAGCTGTGCCCTCCTCTCCTCCTTTCTTAATAATTCATCTGACGTTTCTCCACGAGAAGGAACCTGATGGCACCATTCCTTTCTCACAAACCCTTCCTGAAGTTCCCTGAGGACGCCCCCAAGTGGACACGTTGCTTTTAAGAATCACCTCCAGCTCTAGGCAGTCTGTCCCACGCTCCAGTGATGTGGACACGGCTGGGATGATCCAAGTCTCAGAAGGCCACCGTAGCCGGGGAACCAGCATGTTTGTCCCACAGAACACACAAGGGGAAGGAGACAGCGGGCCAGGAAGAAAATGCAATGGATTTGAAGATACACAGGACCTGGATGCTGCTGCGTCTCCGCCTTTACTTCCCACGGCTCCTTGCGGCTCTCAGGTAGGTCTGTGTTCTGAAGGGAAAGGCTCCTGTCTCCTTAAACTTGACCTCCCCCTCCCCCTTTCCTGACCCCGGATGAGATCACAAGCATTCTTGCAGTTTGGAGGTCATGTTTTGGTCATTTCTTTTTCTGGAGGTGGCCCCACCCCCACCCCAATCACCTTACCTGTCTTTATTTCTCTGTGTTCAGAAATCTGGCTAGCAGGAGTTGTGACATTTTCCTGAGTGCCTTCTATATATCCCACACCCGGCTAGGCAGGGATCCATGTCTGCACTTGATGAGACTCTTAGGCCTGGAGCTATTGGGCAGCCTGTTTTTTTTTTTTTTTAAGGTATTTTAAAAGCTTTGTATATGTGTGTGTTTATAGAAGCGTATGTCACGCGTGTACGTCATCCGAAAGGCCGGAAGAGGATGTCAGCTCCCCTGGTGCTGGAGTTAGGTCTCCCAGTGGTTGTCCAAACACAGGTCCTCTGGAAGAGCAGTAAGCGCTCTGAACTGCTCAGCAGTCACTTCAGCCCTGTCTGTTGAGGAACTTTTCCAAGGTCACACAGGTAGTTTGGGTGGTGTAGTGGTTTGAATATGAATGGCCCCTCATAGGCAAATACATTTGAATGTTTCGACACCAGGGAGTGGAACTACTTGGTAGAATTAGAAGGATTAGTGGGTGTAAACTTGTTGGAGAAAGTGCGTCACTGGGGGCAGTGGCTCTGAGGTTTCAAAAGCCCATGCCAGGCCCAGTGTCTCTGTCTGTCTGTCTGCCTGTATGTCTCTCTCTCTCTGCCTGTGAATCAGGAGACAGCTCTCAACTACTTCTCCGGCAGCATGCCTACCACGCCTGCCACCATGCTCGCTGCTATGCTAATAACGCACTAAGCCTTCGAAACTGTAACCTCCAATTAGATGCTTTCTCTTGTAAGAGTTGCTGTGGCCGTGGCGTTTCGTCACAGCAATAGAACAGGGACAGTGACAAACGGGTATCTTGTTTCTACCTGGGAGATACTGAGAAGAAAGAATAAGGCCATGCTTGTGAAGGGCCTAGCAGAGTGCCTGGCACATACCACATCAACACACCATCCACACACCGTCCACGGCAGTTCCATTCATGTGGCCACACGAGGCTCACAGGAAATTAGATGGAACATTCTGATGTGTTCTTCTCACAGCCCTGCCTAGTGGGCAGGGAAGAGAACAACTTGAGTAACTATCATTCGATAAATTTAGGGCTGTACAAAAGCCAAAGGGTGTCCCTAGGTAACATCAGTTGTTTTCTGTCTCCCTCTATCAGCTGCCAGGGACTTGGGAAGAAATGGTGATTCACATTTTGTCTTGAGTTCTACAGCAGCGGCCCTGGCCTAGGCCTCACTCACAGAGAGCGGAGGCCACGGACCCCTCACCTCCTTGCTGGTCTCTCTTCTCCCCTCTGTCCAGCCCCCGGCTTGGTGGACCCATCCTGTGCCCCAACCATGGGGTCATCACGTCTGTTTCCAGAATGTAGTACTTTCATACAGGTATCCCAGCATCTACCACACCCCACAACTCAGGTTGCAGGGATGTTGTAACCCAGCCCTCATGAGGACGCAGCTCCACCCCAAACTAAGGTGACAGCCGGACGGAGGTATGGGGCCCCTTCTGGTGACCCTTCCCAGAGTCACAGATGACAAGCAGCCAAAAGGCCCCAGGATTTCCCTCAACTTCTCTGTCCACATTAGCCTCCCTTTTCCCCTACCCCAACCCCTCCCCCCATTCCTTAGATGCTAGTCTTTCCTTCCTCTTCCTTGTGCCACCTCCTTCCCAGATTTGTGTCTGGGAATCCAGGTAAGCATTCTCTTGCTATGCAAAAAGGAGAGGCAGGGACTGGGACAGCCTTTCTCCCCTTGGCCTTGTTAAAGAAGTCATGGGCCTGTCTTTGCCTGCCCGGCATCCTATGCCCCCTGACTGACTCACCCTCAGAGGTGCAGCTAAAAGGTTACGGCGGCAATGCAAGCACAGTAGTTCAGTATTAGCCTCATCAGAATGGGCAAGAGCCTGGGTACATGCTTGGGGGTCAGATGGCACGCCGTCCCTTTGCTCTGTCCTTTGTCATCCTGTTACCTCAGAAAAGTTCCTGGACTTCTTGGTCTTCCTGTTTCCTTATCTCTGGAGGAGCAGCAGATCAAAGAAGCCGATTGGCTACTTAGAGGGTGCCCAGCACCTGAGGTGGAGCAACGGAAGGCCACTGTTACGTTTCTTCTCTTCTACCTTTGCCATTTCCACACGTACCCGCAATGCCCTTACCTTTTTGTCTGTCTGCTACATAGTAGAGAGGCCACCTATCTGGGACATAGGTATCATTTCATGCATAATATTAATACGATATCATATCATTTCACGTATATATAATTAATACAGCAAAATACATTATATCAATATTGTTTAATTTTTTAATTAAGATTTACTTTTAAAGTTTCTTTCTCTCTCTCTCTTACTTTTTTAAACTCAAGGTCTCTCTACATAACCCTGGCTGGCCTGGAACTCACTGTGTAGACCAGGCCTCTCAAACCCACAGAGATCTGTCTGTCTTTACCTCACCGCATCTGGCTTAAAATCTCTTTCAAAAATATAGTGTGTGGGGGGGACTGGAGAAATGGCTCAGCAGCTAATAGCACATGTGCTCCTCTGGAAGGCCCCAGTTTAAGTCACAACCACCTTGTATACGCAGAAAATTAAACTACCACAGAATAGAATAATAGGTACTAGAGCCCAAGGAGGGTGTAAGGAGGAAAGATGGAGGGAGGGTGGCTAACAGGCAAAGGAGAGTAATCGGATAAAATAACCCCTGCTGTCATGCAGAACAGGAGGATATAATGCTCCAAAGGACAGACATCCCCTTCTGGATGCTTTGGGCTTCTATACTCGTATGAACATACCCACACACAGGCACATAATTAAAATGAATCTTTTAAAAGTAATTAACTATTTAAATATATCTGGAGTTTAGGGTGATAGCTCAGTAAAAGAGAACTTATTCAGCATGCACAGGGCCCTGGGTTCAATCCCCAGCATTTTATACACACAAACACTCACACACACACACACACACACACACACACACACACACACACACACAAATAAGTCTAAATAAACCACCCCAAAATTATTTATCACACAGCAACTTCATATATTTATGGGCTAGAGTGTAACATTTAAGTAGATGTACCTATCATCTCGGATATCTATCATTTCTTCATGTTAGGAAGGTTCAAACTCCTGTATTAGTTATTTGCAAATATTTCCTTCGTTGTCATCACTCATAGTTATCTTAAAATGTTTGGAAAATGCTAAGAGGCAGATCCACCGCAAGCCATCCAACCTAATACAATAACACCCCATCAGTTTTTTCTTAGACAATGTTAATATAGTTATTCTTATAATATTTAGGCATATCTGTCCCAGGGTATTTTTTTCCACTAAGATGAAGGTATATTTTCTAGATTAAAGGCTAAAGGTCATGACCACATTTTTGTGTTTCTGGGCGTGGTGGTAGAAATCAAACCCATGGCATCAGAAATGGCAGAGAAGTGCTCTACCACTGAGCTATATCCCTGGAGCTTCATAATTAGAATCCTGCCAGCTGTTTAATATTCACAGGGTGCACGTAGGTATTACCAGTATTTGACTATAGTGAATTGTCAGCTTCCATGATATTTCTCAGAGACTGGTTAGGTGGCCATCCACTGAGGCCTTTGTGAAATGTCTAGAGGTCAGATGGCCGAAGCTTCAGCTGGCTCTGCGTGACTGGGGAGATGTGAGCGCCTGTGCTGTGAGGAGAGTCCTTGGTTACAGTCACATGGCAGCCTTTGAAGGAACAGCTTACTAATTCTCAAGTGGTAGACTCAAATGGTTCTTGTCAGTACTCTGTTTTGGCTTTCAGAGGGTTCTGTCTAGAACCGCCCACGTGAGTTCTTCTTTCTGGACAGCATATTGCCTCCAGGAAATACCAGCTCGTCAGGCTGACTGGGCCTTGCTCCTTGGGGTTACATTCCCTGCCCTGTGTTCTTGGGTAACTCTTCCTAGGCTTTGCCACAGTCTCCTGAGAAAGCCAAGAAGCACGTCACTCATTGAACAAATATTTATTGAGCTTCTACCATTTGCCTCGATTGTTTTAGGAGAGGGAGACTGCACTGAGCAGGTCACGCAAGCTCCCGCCCTCATGCGGCCTACATGTACTCTGGTACAATCTGAGATACCTTCAGACTGAAACGTCAGGTAGACAATCGACAAGCTGGGAAATCGGTAAGGAGATCATCTGTGTGGGTACATGAAGCAGAATACAATTTTTTTTTTATTTTGAGACAGGATTTCATGCATTCCAGGCTGGCACTGAACTTGCTATGTAGCTGAGGGTATCCTTGAACTCATGATCGTCTTGCTTATCCCTCCCAAGTGCTGAGGTTACAGACTACTATACCCAATCTACGAGTTGCTGAAGGCCAAATCCGGGGTTTCCCCACATTCGAGGCAAGCCCTCCCCCAACTGGCTTGCATCACTAGCCCCGCAAATTAAAAAAGGCCTTTAAAGCTATGGCACAGGGTGACATATGCAAAGGATAGGGCCGAGACCGAAGAGGCAGACCTCTGCTTTCTCCTGATGTCTACCATCAGACACCCAGCTGCAGAAAGATAATCAAAAGAGATGGAAGGCTGGGTCTGCAGTGGTGTTTTCCTAACAGTATTGCCACTTGGGAGGCAGAAGCAGGACTAGCCGGAGCTGAAGATCAGCCTCTGTCATGCAGCGAGACCTGCCCCCAAATAAAGCCAACGACATGAACAAGTAGAATGAAAAAGATAAAACAGACAACGAGGTTGGAACGAGCCAACGAGGAAGTGTGTTGGGAGCCAAGAGATCTTTTCTCTAAGCATCCCAGCACAGGCTGCTGTCTCCCCGAGCACAGACAGGTGGTCCAGAGGTACTTTCAGGAAGCTGAAACCCCAGGGCTGCTTGCTGGGGTTTCACACCTTCCTCAGCAGACACCTGGTTGGCCAGCTTCTGTCCAGAGAGGTTCCCACCTTCCCACTATCTCCCACATCAAAGTTCCTATCTGCACGCCTCAGTTCTCACCCTTCAAGGTTCACACCCTGTGGTCCACAGCTCACACCCTTCCCTCCTGGCAGGGCTTGCCCTACTCTGGGCCACCTACGCACAGTGAGGCAAGTTCATTCCACCTCTTTTTCCGGGTTCTGCTGGCTACCCTTTTGGAGTCTAAGTCTGTCCTCGACAGCTTTCTGAAGGTCAAGGTCCAGCTCAGGCCTTACTCACTCAATCAATTCCCATTTTGGTACCTGAGGAAGTTCTCTTCAGGACTATCCCTCTGTGTCATACCAGGTCACTGAAGCCTAATGGGTACCTTCAACCTCATACTCCTGGCCACTCCATCACTGTATCTAGGAGGTTCTTCTCAGACAGCCTTGAAACCCACTGCTTTCATGATCCTTCACCCTGGCCTGAGCCATCATTTTTGTTCTCTAGCTGAGCCACTTACAACTCTTCTTCTGCTCCTCATCCTGCCACGCCTGTACTGCCCCTAGGCAGAGGACTCTTACATCATCTCATGCTTAATACTTTGCAATGGCATCCGTCCCTTATGATAAAATGCAAATTTTTTTAACCACGGTGTTCAAAGTCATGTCTGACCCACCTTGCGGATAACTTCTCACCTCCTTACTCAGACACAGCTGTCCATTTCCTAAGCCCGCCAGCCTTTCCTGCCTCTCAGTTCACGTGATGCAGCCTCTGTCTGGGAGGCTCTTCTCTGCATCCACCACAAAGCCAGGTTCTAATCTTCTAGCTGCACCATAAAGGCTACCTGCTCTGGGAGGCCCCAACTCCTCCCTTAGCCAGAGCCAGGTCAGCCCTGTTAATGACCCTCTTGGCATCCCGTTCTCCTGCTTCACACTTGCACAGTATTAACGGCTGATGTTTATTTATTCTTTATCTCCTGAGCCTGTTTCACCTCGAGACACAGTTATCACATCAGTTTTGAGATCTGGAATCTATAATATATTCCCAAGCACTGGTGAGGCATTCAAATGTCTCTGCTGTCAATGATCAAAGCTTTCCCTAAGATCTAGAACCCACCTAAGCATTAGGTTCCTTGTCGTTCGTTCATATACTCTTACAATTAGTTTCTTTCTTTAATTTGTCCTGTAGGAAAAAAAAATAGTAAAGCCTTCAATCGCTACATGGTATTACGATTTGTTATATGCCAGGCTCTGCATAACCAGTGTGTGTGTGTGTGTGTGTGTGTGTGTGTGTGTGTGTGTGTAACAGACAGAGAGACAGACAGAGACAGAGAGACACACATGAGAGGACAGGTGAGTCTGTATCTTTACATCTAGCCTGTGAAAGAAATATTATTGACCTAGTTTTGCACACAGGAAAAAAAAAAATGAATCAGAGAAAATGATTGCCTAATGCTACCTAGCTAGGTACCAAATGTACTCTTCTTTCTGTTTGTGGGTGAGGATTTTGTCCCTCCAGCCATCTGTGAAGTAGTTTTTGTTGTCGCAGGCTTTCTTGTTGTCACAGGCTTTAGGTCGGAGGTATCTCTGGTTTGTTTTTTGGCATCCTCCACCTCCACACTGCAGGTGTGCCCTAGATATCATTTGTGCCACTTGTGAGGATGTGAGGCCAGCAAGTGAGAGATGCTGGGCAAAGGGTAGAGCTAAACCTGAGAAAGGCCACCCCCAGATCCTCACTTACAGGGGCTCAGAGGTCTGTCTTCCCCAGGTAACTCCTTCTCTGGGCTAGGTTGGCCCTGCCCTTTCCCGTCCTTGCTAACTGATGAAATATCTACAATTACTGTTTGCCACACAAAGCATCCAAGGCCTCTCCCACAGGTGCAGCAAGCTGCTCTAACATTACACTTGCCCTAAGAAGCCCAGGCATGGCAAGAGAGTAACAGAATTGCTAAGAGGCCTCCTATAGATTGTCCAGCTAAAAGGCCAGCCTCCATGCTGAGAAGTTTCCAAGCACAGGAAACTTCTCAGGATCTCCTAGGCAAGTTCTTCTGACACAGTTCCAGTTTTTATTGTTCCCAGATGGTTCATCTGGATGTTGTTTGTTTTTGTTTTCAGTATAGGGATTCAATTCATCCATGCCAGGCAGACCCTCTATCACTGAGATTTGCCCCAGACCTCTTCTCACTTTTATTTTCAAACAGTTTGATTACATTTTCCAGGCTGGTCTTGAACTGATCCTGTGGCTCGGGTCATCAAGAAGCCAAGAAAAAAAACAACAACAGCATTGTTTTCAATAGCTCCAGACCATTCTAGTAGGCAGCCAATCTCTCTTCAGTCTTTCTGCCTGTGTGTGTGTAAGCATGTATATGTGTGTGGGCATGTGTGTGTGTGTGTGTGTATGGGGGTGTGTATCAAGGCCCAAAAATGTTTGTATGAATGTCAGAGCAGAACTTTAGGTAATAGCCCCGAGATGCCCTCCACTTTGTTTTTCTAAGCCAAGGTCTGTCTCATTGGTCAGTGAGCCCCCAAGGATCTGCCTGTGTCCACCTCCCCAGGCTGGGATTACAAGTACTCCTATCATATGTGGCTTTTTTTTTAAAATGTGGGTTCTAGGTATTAAGCTCAAGCCCTCCTGTTTTTAAGGCCGGTTCTTCACTGACAGAGCTCTTACCCCACCCTTTCTTTTGAATCTTTCTATTTGTCTGCTTTTTAGTATTTATCTTGAAGAGTTTTTTTGTTTACTGGGAAAATTAATCATCGTAAATTTTACCTCTTTCGTTTTTTGTTTATTTATTTATTTTTTTTATGAGTCAGGGTCTCACCGTGTAGCCCAGGCTGGCCTCAAATTCAGAGATCCACCTGTTTCCAGAGTGCGAGGTTTACAAGAGCGTACTACCACACCCAGTCTCTTGACAAATGTTTTTACAGCTTGGTCTTGTTCTGTATGGTTGTCTCAGCATAGAGAAGCTTAGTATGTGTACAGTCAGAATTATCGGCTTCTGTCACTTCATTGTGTCTCGGGTTTTCTTTGTACGTTACCCTTGAGTGTGGGAGGCGGCTGTGGGATGCTTCAGCCTTGGAGGCATCTGGAGAGATGGCTCACTGGTTAAGATGACCCAGGTTCGAATCCCAGCACCAACATGGCTACTCACAACACTTTGCAACCGTTGTTCCAGGGGATTCAATAACATCTTCTGATCTCCCACGGCACCAGACACACCTGCATGCGTGTCCGTTCAGGTCCAGATCCCCTGAAACTGGAGTTACGGACAGCAGGGAGCTGCCGTGTGGGTGCTGGGAATCAAACCCAGGTCCTCTGGGAGAGCATCCGGTGCTTTTAACCCTGAGCCATTTCTCTAGACCCCTTCCACCCCACCCCCCCTTTTCAAGAGAGTCCCATATAACCTAGGCTGATCTCAGACTCGCTAAATAGCTGAGGATGACCTCAGAGTCCTGACTCCCTGGGATTATAGATATGTTCTACCTAGCTTCACCTCAGTTTCATATCTTACCTCCTCATTAACGATGATTAAAATAACAACCAGTTGAAGATGGGATATACTTTTAACTTCTTTTTCCTTAAGTGGCAAAACGGGAACAGTGAAATGGAAAGCCATAGTTTTCACACGTAAATTTCCTTTACAAACTCCAGTGGGTTGGCTTTCTGACTCTCTAGGCTTTAAATACTTTAAAATATGTTTACTAGAGTTAACAGAATTGTTATTAGATTTTTTTCTATCTCTAATTGTATCCATTTTAGAAGTTCACTGAATTGTTGTTGCTTTTTTCCATTTTTGCTCTTCAGCATAAATTTTAGAATCTTTTGAACCAGCACTCCCCAAACTTTTTGTTGGAAATTAGATTGTGTTAAATGTATGAATTGACTTAGAAAGATGTTACAGTATTATTTTTTCCCCTCAAGCATATGACGTCTTTATTTTCTGAGTGTTTGTGTCTGTGAGGAGCCATACAGCTTTCTACAAGGTTTCTGTAAATTTTTCATAGTTTATATGGAATATTCTCTCTTTTAGTTTTTCTCTGTCTCTCCCTCTCTGTCTCTGTCTGTCTGTCTGTCTGTCTGTCTCTGCAGGGTCTTAGGTGTCCTTTAGCTGGTCTAGAATTTACTATGTAGCCCGAGTGGCTTTGGACTCACAGAGATTCAATGGCCTCTGCTTCCCAAGTGCTGGGAACTTTGCATATCATTGCTTAATACATTTGAAAAGGAGGGACTCATATTAGAAGGTACACACACAGGTGGGGCAGGCTTTTTTAGGGGCAGAGAAGCAGGTCAGCCTCTGCCTCCTCTCTCTGCCCTCTGCCTGCCCTCTCCGTGCCCTTTCCCTGCCTTATCTCTTTGGGGTAAAAAGGCATCCCGAAGGCCACCTGTTGAGATCATCTGTGAATTTTTTTGAAATGTTTGTTTAATTTTAAATGTATATACATTTTATTCAACACGTAACAATTACACGTATTTCTGGGGCATTTGGGGAGTCATATCTGAACTAGCTCAGGTCATGACTTCATTTTCTGTGGCTTCACTGCTACCCATGCCTTCCTTTGTCCCCTCTGCTGCTCCTGCCTCAGACTCTTCTTTGCCCTTTCCTCCACCCTGATGAGGAGCAACAGTGCATCCCCTCTCTCCACAGACACAAACACCAATGTGGAAATGTGGCAATTCACATGCCCACCCGGAGAGGCCTTCCCTTTGCCAGTGTAACAGGTCGGGGGTGACAGAGTTAGGGACACAGGAGAAACCTGAGCAGATCCTGATGAGGGGAGGAATCAAGGGAGAAAACACACACACACACACACACACACACACACACACACACACACACACACACACCAGCACATCTTCATTTCTTAGCTCCCTTCCCACAGAAACCAAAGTGGAGACCTGCCACAGAAGGGGCGGCCGAGGGTGTCAGAACTGTTTCAACACAAGAGGCCAAATCTGAGGAAGGTTAAGCAAATAAAAAGTGCCCTTGTATTGTCCGCTGCACCTGTGGCTTCACCCAGGTGTTGATCTTACTGCCTTGACTGCTGCTGGAGTGGCCTTAGTCACAAAGCCCTTCCCACAGAGCATCAGGGTCTGCCCCTGGCTTTAGCTTAGTACAGCCTAAAGCCCAAAGTCACCACAGACGAAGGAAAGATGGAGGCTGGGCAGAGGCTGAGGGGCTTGCAGCAGGTGGCACTCATCATTCTACAAGACCTCACTGTGCCACTAGAGCCAACTCAGCCGCTCTTCCGTATCTGTCGTTAGTCTAGGGCACTGGTTCTCAACTTGTGGGTCCCAACTCTTCGGAGAAGGGTCCAAGGGTCCTCTCACAGCGCCGCCTCAGACCGTCAGAAAACACAGATACCTACATTACAGTTTATAACCGTAGGAAGTTCACAGTGACGAAGTAGCCACGAAAACATTTTATGGTTGGGGGGGGGTCACCTCATGAGGAGCTGTATTGGAAGGTCACAGCATGAGGAAGGTTGAGAGCCACTGGGGTAAGAGATGGTGAGTTTGAACGGCCACACCTGGCTAACAAGCACACTGCATTTTATCTCACAATTTCATGGAAAACAGAAATGACCTAAGGCAAGAGAGTCTCCCGCTTCCTAGAGATCGGTTTAGGTCAGTTGAGAGTGTATAACTGGTGGTTCGATCCTCTGGGGGTTGTCCAAGATTTTCCATTCCCATGACTGGTATTTTTATGGGGAGACTGGTAAAGCTGAGTCAACTCCAAGCTATGACAAGTGTGGCGACATGCAGCCTTTCCAGCGTGACAGTCCCATTTCCTAGACAGCAACGCAAGGCTCTGTAAAAAGTTTTTAAGAAATGGGAACTGGAGCCTGGCGTGGTGGTGCATGCCTTTAATCCCAGCACTTGGGAGGAAGAGGCAGAGGGATGTTGGAGTCCTAGGCCAGCCTGGTCTAGAAAGTGAGTTCCAGGATAGCCAGGACTACATACAGAGAAACCTTGCTTGGACAAACCAAGAGGAAGAAGAGGAGGAGGAAGAAAAGGAAAAGGAAGAAGATGAGAAAAATATGGGAACTAGAAGTTGTCCTTTAGACCTACTGTTGGAGACAGGACAGCACCACACAGCACTGTTTCTGTTGTGATCAACCGGCACTGCTCTTCTATGAGAAGGTTGTGTGAGTTGCCACTAGGAACTGTGTGTGTGTGTGCACGCATGAGCATGTGTATGAGAGAGGGGGAGAGAGAGACCTAGTGAGCCTCATTAGAATTGCTTATAGGAACGAGCGATGGCTGCTTGCAGGAGGGTGGGCACCCTACCCGTGTCTACACTGTTGAAGAAAATGTGCCTCACTCCCCTAGCAAATATTAGCTGCACAGAAATCCCCAGGGAAGGGCAGAGTCCCGAGAGCTCCCCTTCTTGCCATTGCAGGGGCTTGACGAGCCCAGTCCTGTACGAATCTTGTGAGTTTAAGAGCGCAGTGGCCACGCCATGCCCGGAAGTAGGCATTCCCTACCAATCCTCCACCTTTCTTCCAACTTTTGGACTCTTCTCTGCTCCATCTTCCAGGAAGTTCCCTGAGCCTCTGAGGGAGGGATAGAGAAGTCCTGCTCGTGGCTGAGCACCCAACAGTCACTCAGTCTCATCCCCGCGACCAGTTACGAATCTGCTCAGTTATCACTGCCCACTGGCAGCATGAGGTCGGGGGTGTGAGGGGGACCTCTCCGACCAAATCTAGTAGAAACACTAATCTGTGCATGCAAATGCAGTGATTTAGGATGGGAATATCACATCAACTTAGCCATGCAGCAGGACAGAAGGGCTGACCTCCCCTCCACTACCTGGTGGCCTCCTGGCACAAGCCTTTGAGGCTCTCCAGTGTGGAGTGTGAGGCGGCTGACAACAGGGTACCCACAGTCACAAAGCAGAGAGGGAAATGCTTGTGCCCAGTCGGCTCCCTCTTTTCTTTTGTCTTCACACCAAGACCCGAACCAATGACACAACGCCACCCACATCGAGGGTGGTCATTCTTCCTCAGCTAACCTCCTCTGAGGTGGGCCTTGAGCTGCGTCCAAATCTAGTCAACTGGGCAGTGAAGATCGCCATCACAGATGGATCTGGGCTTATTCCGACTATTCAAATACTCTCTTTTTGCATTGCTTTCTTGTTTCATTTTTTTTGTATTAATTTTTCTGCTCCATTGAACTATTTTTTCCTTCTAAATTTTATGTCTATCAGTGGTGTTAGAAGTTATATGCCAATTCTTGGCGAGTTTTGTTGTTGTAGTTCATTTGTAAATCTGTTTTATAGAAATATTTAATAGTTAACTGTAGCATAATTTTAAAGCTTTGCCTTCTTTTAACTTCTCTTCATTGTCTCATCCAAATCTTTAAAATAATAGTACCATTAAGAATTCTACAAGGTCTTTCTCAGTTTTTAAGCAATCTGCATCATCAATATTACGATCCAAGTACACATTTTAATGATGCCCTTTCTTATGTATTGCATCTTCTGTTTTTTATATCCATCTAAAACTTTTTCCCCAAGAAATCTTTCATAAGAGATTTTGTTTAATTATGTTTTATTTATGGGTATTTGAAGTTTTGTGTGTGTGAATTCGGTGTCTGAAGAGGTCAGAAGAGGGTGGTGTGTGCCCTAGAGCTGGAGTCACAGGTGATCACGAGCCACGTGATAAAAATGCTAAGAACCAAACTCGGGTCCTCTGGAAAGGTCAGTGTTCTCAGACACTGAGCCATCTTTTATATATATATATAATTCCTCAAAAAACTAGTGTAGGTGATAATTCTGGAGACTTTGCAAGTCAGAATAATTTTTATTTTGATATTTATGCTGATATCGCACATAAATTCTACTTTCAATAAGTGTACCCACATAGTCTCAAAGTCATCTGCCCTCAGAATTTGGGGAGACTTGATCTATTGATTTCTAAATGCTAGCCAATGCTTCAACAATACCTCTCTTCAAGAGATGCTCTTTGTTTCTTAAGGATGCAAAGCCTAGTACTGCAGTTCTTAACCTTTGGAGGTTGAATGACCCTTTCACAGGGGTCACCTAGGACTATCAGAAAACACAGATATTAAAAAAATAAAATAAAATACAGATGTTTACATGATTCATAACAGTAGCAAACTACAATTATGAAGTAGAAACAAAAATAACTTTATTAAAGTGTCGCAGCATTAGGAAGATTGAGAACCACTGCTCTAGGGAGTTACCCGGGAACTTGACAGGAGAGACGGGGGAGGGGGGGCTGGAGGAGGCAGAAACAAGCAAAAGGGAGAAAGTGGAGAGGGGAGTGAGTGAGAAAAAGGAGGGAGAATCAAGCAGGGGTAAGGGTGCTCCGTTAGGTTGAAATTCTCACATAAGTCCAGATATGGTATCACTAAAAACACCCATCAGACCTTGCCACTCCACCCCCAAAGTGTGTAACCAGGTAAACCAAAGTTTAGTCTTGCATTAAAATCTGCGCACAGATATGTCTAGTAGCTTTATTCCTAACTGCTACTCACTAGAAACAGCTTTGCCCTTCAACTGATGGGTAAATAAACTGAAATGTTTATAGTTGAATACTACATAGCAATGAAAACAAAACAAAACAAAACATGAATGTGTTATACATAGCAATACCAGCACGTTTCAAAAACCTAGACAGAAGGAGCCAGGCACAAAAACGCAAACTGAATAATTCCATTTCTATGAAACTCTGGGACAGTTGCATCCGGCCTGTGGTGACGGGAAGCAGGTGAATGGCAACCTGGGGAAGGGCTGCCTGCAGAGGACTTTGATGCAATCCAAACACAGATGTTGCAGGGCTCTCCCGGACCAGGTGGCGGAGGGCCAGAGGCAATGTGGAAAACAATGAATGGCACCTACCAGCCTCCCACCTCTCCCTCTGACACAGGTCCTTCTCCAAATCCTTGCCCTTCCGAAGGGCCCACTCCAGAGCCCTGTTGCACAGGTCCAGGCCGGCAGCCAGAGCCTGGGACAAAAGATGTCCTAGAAACCATCGCATCTGGAGAGCTAGGCAAGAGGCCATGCCCTACAAATAGAAACGATTTTGATGACCCATGGACCTTTGGCAGGCCATGACTCACCCCATGGAGCCACACTGGCTGGTGAAAGAGGCTTGCCTACCTTCCTGTTCACCTAGGCCGCACAGAGGTGACGGTCACTTGTCCTTTGAGGGACCTGCTCTCTTTCTCTTTGTATTTGTCCACGTTTGTGTCTATGTGTCATGTGTGCATGTATGTGTACGTATGTATGCAGGCGCTCTTGCCTGTGCTTGCATGTGTCTTGATTGGCTTTGAGTAGCATCATTTCCTGCCTGGCTCCCTCTGCCCCGCAGTTCTGGGATTACAGGCACACACCACCAGACCCGGCTTCAAACCTGCTCTTTTCTTAAACATTATCTGCTCAAAACCCTTCAAGGAGTCACACTGCCGACACCAGACACCAGGGACCCCTGACTCTTTGTCTCCCTAGCTGAGTGTTTAATCTACTCTCCAAACCTAGCCTTTGCTACTTCAGCCAATAATGCCCTTCCCCCTCCTCACATGCTTCCTCCTCTGGGAAGCCTCTTTATCCCCTTTGGCCAAGCTCTCCGAGCACTCTCTTGAACTCCTCATATGTGGCCCAACCATCCCAACACCTATGTGTGACTTTACCGTTTACCCTTGATGATGTCTCCTGCCCTGACTGCCCTGCATTGCGGACCAGACCATTCAACAGCCATGCATCGAAGTCGGCGGATTAATTAATTTTCGTGTCGCTATGACAAAACACCCGGCTAAAGTGACTTAAGGAAAAGGTTTATTCAGCTCATGGGTGGAGGGCACAGTCCCTCATAGAGGCGAGGGTGGGGCAGCAGGGGCCTGAGGCAGCCCATGATCTGGAAGCAGAGAAAAATGAGTTGTTGTCGCCCGGTCTGCCTTCTCTGTTTTATTCAGTCTGGAACCGCAGCTCATGGAATAGTGAGGTGGGTGTGCTAGGTGATTGCAAAAGCAGTCAAGCTGATAAAAACTACTGAGCACGGTAGCCAGCCATGTGCCAGCTCAGCCCTTTGTAGCACCCAGAGAACCGCCTTATGAGGGGGCTCAATTGTGTCCCTCAATTCAAAGACCGAGAAACTTGGCAGTGGGAGTTGGGCGGGGGAACTCACTCAAGTTCATGTGGCTTGTATGTGACAGAAGCCAAATCTTTCACCACCACACAGTGACAAGGCTCCCCTCGCTGTGGAGACAGTGATGGTGTAATCACCATGTACGAAAGACTACTAGCAATCTTGCCTGGTGAACAAGAGAGTCAAGAGCAGAAAAAAAAAAATTATCTAATTATCTAATGGAGACAGGAGGTGACAAGTTTTATTAGCAGGGACTTGATGAGATTGGGAAATGTTGGTCGGTGACACAGCACTCTGGGGGGTGTTGAGTAGGCCTTCACTGCGTTATAAAGACAAAGGAGGCGGGAAAAACGTTCCTGAGCCACATGCATTGCTGACACTGAGGAAATGAGCCTGGGAAGATAACAGGAGACAGAGGGCAAAGACTGGCAGTTAAAGTTGTCCTCTGACCTCCAGACCTGTGGCATCCACACACGCATGCTCAGAAGAGAGCACGCACGCACACACACACACACACACACACACACACAAACACAATTTAAAATATAAATATTTAGGGAGTTGGGGATGGTGCTGCTTGTCATCCATATCCTAATTTGGAAGGCAGAGTCAGGTGGATCTCCATGAGTTGGAGACTAGCCTGGTCTACATAGTGAGTTCCAGGACAGTTGGAGCTACATACTGAGACCCTGTCTCAAAAATCAAAACAAAACAAAATATAAAATGAAAAAAAAAATAGGCAATATATGCTCTGGGATAAAGGGCCTTTCTTTTCATATTGATACCTGTCCTCTTGAGAGTCAACAGCTTGTTTATTAGCTAGGAGTTCTGAGACATTTCAAGACATTAACATTTTTTTGTTTGTTCTGGTTTTTGAGATTGGGGAGGGGGGGGTCTGACCATGTAGCCCAGGACATCCTGGACCTCACTACATAGCTTAGTCTCAAACTTGTAGCAATCCTCTTCAGGGCTGGTAGTACAGGGGTGTGCCACCGTGCCTGGCTCAACGCATTCACTGTGATGGTTGGCATTTCCAAATCTCTTGTGACCCGGAGAGATGAGTTACTTTATGTCATGAGAATTGCTTGTGATTGTTGTTTGTCTCAAACCTTAAGGCTTATGTATCAAGGGAATGAAGGAGCACAAGCAAGGCCCTAGACAGCCTGTCCAGCCAGGCGCTGCACACCAGAGCAGTGTGGGGCGGCCAAGACAGAAGCTGGGCAGAGTGACTTGTCACAGTTCTGTCACTGCCGTGGTGATCTAGGGTGAGCTGTTTATCCTCTCAGGGTCCCAGTCAGTATTAAAAAGGAGCTAATGGTTGGGCAGTGGTGGCACATACCCTAATCCCAGCACTCAGGAGGCAGAGGCAGGTCTCTGAGTTCGAGGCCAGCCTGGTCTACAGAGTGAGTCCAAGACAGCCAGGGCTACACAGAGAAACTCTGTCTCAAAAAAACTAAAACAATTACTACTACTACTACTAATAATAATAATATGAGCTAGTGATAGCACTTCACTGGTAAAATAAATAGTAGACCAGTGGCCATCACTTTGTAAATGATACAAATGTAAACCACCTTGTTTTGCTGACATCTGTCCTAATCTTTGTCTTCTTATCTCCTACTGAGGCTTGAAGTATTCTTATCTCCTACTGTGGCTTGAAGTATTCCTAATCAACAGCAAGACAAGCAATGGCCAGTCCTTGAAAAGACTTACCCTTAAGAGAAAAGAGTAAAAAAGTTAATAAACAAGGCAGACATGCGGAGAAGGCAGAGACAGAAATAGTGTAAATTTGAGGCTAGCCCGGGCTAATTGGTAACTTTCTGGTCAACATGAATACTGAGACCCTGCTTTGCAGATATTAATCATCCGGTGATTTTGCAAGCACACTGCAAATATATTGTCAGTTAACATTTTCTACTACATAGAAATGTTTAACCCTTTTCTTCTTTGTTGTTTTTTGAGACAGAGTCTCATGTAGTCCAGGCTGGCCTTGAATTTCATATGTATCTAAGAACGACCTGGAGCTTCTGATCCTGCTGCCTCCGCCTCCCAAGTGATGAGACTACGAGTGTTCAGAACTACGCCTGGCTCGAAATAATCCAATCTTATGCAGTCAGATTTAGAAATGTTTTTGCTTTATGGTTAACAGTTTCCAAATGTTTGTTGAAAAATTCTCGTCTGGGATCTGGAGTTAGATATCTCACTGATTGAACATGTGTGAGGGCAGAGTTCAAGCCCCAGCACTAAAGAGAGAAAAGGAAGGAACCAACCAATCCTTTCCTGTCACCAGAGCACGTGTGCTGTCTTCTCCCAGTTTGACGTTTGAGGTTTCATGTGTCTTATTTATGGCCCATCTTTTTATATGGCACTAAGTGAGGTTCTTTTCTTTTACTCCAGGTAGTCTACCATGTTTGTATATCATCTGTTAGAAAGTTTGTGTTCTCCCTGTTGATCTTCACTGCCAGTTGTGTGTGTGTGTGTGTGTGTGTGTGTGTGAGAGAGAGAGAGAGAGAGAGAGAGAGAGAGAGAGAGAGAAAGAGAGATGCACCTCACAGTGCTAAGATAACGAGATAGCAGGTATGTGCTGCCATGCTTGGCCTTTTAAATATACACATATTACTTTAAAAAATGGATGTGTATGTCTCTGTGTGTTTGCACAGGTGCCCTCAGAGCTCAGAAGAAGTTGAAGGGCTCCTGGTGCTGGAACTATAGGTGGTTGTGAGCTGCCTAATGTGGGTACTGGAAATCAAACTTGGATCCTCTGCAAGAGTAGTACATGCTCTTAACTATTGAGCCATTTCTCTAACCCTGTTATGACATTTAAATTTTTTTTTATCTTATGTACATTATATGTGTGAAGGTGTCAGAACTTGGAGTTAGAGACAGTTGTGAGCTGCCATGTGGGTGTTAGGAATTGAACCCCAGGCCTTTGAAGAGCAGCCAGTGCTCTTAACCACTGAGCCATCTCTCCAGCCCAACATATTTTTTTTAATCACATATTAAGTTCACTTAAATGACAAAGGTTTTGCTGGGCATGGTGACAATTCCTCTTTGTCTTGTATTCCTGACTCATGTCTAAGCTCACCTCCACCTTCTCCAGAGTCCTCGGAAGGGACAACTGACCACTTAATTCAGCTCCATCCTGACTCCTTCCCTCTGTGATGACTTCTTGTCTCCAGAACTTCCTGGACAGTCAGCTCAGGAGCAGGTACACATCAGGCAACAGTGACGGCTTACACCTCTGTCCACCGGATCCACGATGTGAGCGGCTGTCAGCTGCACTAGGTCAGAAGTCCTGGTGTAGAGGAAGAAACTTCCACCACAGGACCCCCCCACCCTACCCTTGTTTCTATCCAACTGATTTAACCCAACTGAGATAAGTAGAGGCTCTGGTCTTGAGGCCCTGGTAGATGATGAGGAAATTGCCAGAATGGCTGGGGATTGTGCGGGGGAATGGGGCATGTAGCTGGGCTTCTGTAGCCAGATGAGGATCAAGTAGTAAGCCATGAGGAAGGGCTTGGAGCAGGGCAGCTGCCCTTAGCAGACCTTACTGGAAAGGATGGAGGGGCAGAGGGAATGGAGTAGGGGAGGCTACCTTGCTTTGAGGACTTCTGGGGTCAGACTACAGCAGCACCTCCTGCTCCACCATCTCATGAGTGATTCCTACGTCGCGTCCCCACAGGAGGTCACAGGCTCTACTCTATCTTTCCAGGTTTGTTCCTTTCCAGCTCCCACAACCTCCCATGTTCCCATCTCTTTCGCCCTCCTGTATTATCTCCTATGAGTTCATACAAGTCATTTGCATATCTCAGCATACACTGCTCCTGTCCATTCCGTTCCTTCTCCTAGGATGCCTTTCCCTCCCATCATTAGCTGTTGAAATCCTATTCTTAATGCCCTCTTCTGATGTCATCTCCTCCAGGAAGCTATCTTGGGACCACACCATCCCTTCCTAGCCAGAATCTATCTTCCCCATCCCTGTGTCCTCCAGCTGGCTACTAGTTGTATGTTACAATTCTGTCACCCACAGAGCTTCCCAAATGTGAGGGATTTGTGTCGATCCTTCTAGGACCGCCGTCACCCTAGGAGGACCTGGACCTTAGAAACGCTGGGGTTTTCAAAGGATCTAGTTCCCCAGCTGGACTGTCTGCAATTTTAAGCCTGAGATTTCTATGTTTAGTAGCATGTATACAGTAAGTGCTTACTAGGTGCATGAGCCTACCTGAATTTGTGAAGTCTATTAAAGGATGTGGGAAATGTATTTATGCTCATGACAGTGTGGTTGGGGACAAAAGAAGGTCTGAGGTCAGCAAGCTAAATAAAGGTCCTAGCCTCCCTCGGGGCCAGGCATCCAGGAAGGTTATGAAAATACAGCCGACCACCTTCCACCCACCCTTGTGTGCAGGTCTCACCCGTAGCTCCAAAATATATCCTATCTAGGGCCAGAAAAGCCGGTTGTTGAGCCTCCGGCAAGAGCCCAAACAGGAAACTCCCAGTGTAAATCCAGGCAAGCCAGAGGTGAGCCAGCACAGGCCAAGATAAGAATCATGGAGGCGGGACGAAGCATCCTCCAAGCCGTGTGGTAGAGTTTAGCAGGGGCTGGTGCTGTCTCCTCACAGGCCTCCCCGGAGGCTGCAGACGTCATGGGCCTGGACCTTCTTATCACAGCTTGAAAAGGTGTTTTCTTTCCTCACCCTCCAATGGAAGGACCTGAATTTTGGTCCCTGCATCTCGAGTAGTCTCTGCCCACAGCTCTTGGTATATCAAGCCATGGTCCTGAGGTAGTGCATCTATTCACCTCCCAGAGGAGCAGCTATACATCCATCTTCATGGACTGAAGAGATAGGGCTTTCCTCCATCTTGGCAGAAATATGCCAAAAAGCCCAGAATGTTCTTCCTACCATCCTATGGCTATAGCCTGGTCATTCTGAGCAACTGGGAGCTGCAAACTGCTGACCCCAGTGACCACAGCCCTGACTGTATTCTGCATTTTCGAGATCTGAAGACCTGTGCTTCCTTCAGTCCTGAGACCCTTGGCCCAGGCAGCACATATGTCTACCAACTTTAACTCCTCCCTGTGCCATCCCAGCCACTGCCCAGGGGCGGCCAGGAGGGTGGAGCTCTGAGTCAGAGTATAAGTTCCTGATCTTACCATCTAGCTGGAGAGCCGCCACGATGCTTCAGAGCCAGATGCCTGCTTGGGTTTCCCACTCTCTGTCAGACCCATGCCAAGGAGAAGATGGCAGGTACTTGGCCTCCTGTGCCCTGAAGGTGAGAATATGGTTCTGGTGGGGCAGAGGGTTTGGAGGGGAGGCTGAGGCCACAGGAAGATGGCCAGGGAGGCATAACCAGGAGATGAGGAACCCGGGGACTAAGTAAGGGAAGGAGCCGGTCCAAGAGATGCTGGCGGGCAGTGTATAGCTAGAGTTTAGCTTGGAAGCTCCTACTTGGCATCTAGAAGAAGGGCTTTAGCCCGGTCTGGACCAGGGTTCTTGGCTAAGCATGACACGGCTGTGTATGCTCACGAGATTTACAAAGGTTTGTTCAGAAACTTGGAGCCATCTCGGGCGAGCCAAGCAAGCATCCAAGATGGGCAATGCCTAGTACTGCCAGGGGGAATCCACATGTGGCCCGTCTTGGTAGTGACTGGTTATTAACCTCATGGGCATCCTGAACTTCTGTTCTTTGTGAGTGTGTGACATGGGGCATTTTGAAGTGTGAGAATGGGTGGTGTTGCCAGTTCATTGTTGTCAGGTGCCCCCTTGGGCACATGTACGGCCAAGGTTCTTGGGTCTAGACAAACTTTCAATGTCTCCCAGGAAAATCCCTGGATCTGGCAAGGTGCTACTGCTTGAGACCAAATCTGCCTTAGTTTCCCTGTCTGAGCAATGGGAAGCTGCCCTCTACTCCCCTATTGGTTGTAGACATACCAGGGAGAGGACTGTCAGAAGCAAAGTAGTGCCCTTGGCCAGCCCTTACTAAACCACTGAAGGAACTGAGTGAAGCCCCAGGAGGGCTTCGTCCCTTTACGGTGGGAGATGGAGGCACTGGCCATTCTCTGAGGAACCTAGGGAGGGTCTCTCTGTTGCACCGTGACAGATGGTCCTGCTGTCTTGAACAGGATTGACATTGCTTCCTGGTTTCCCCCCCAAAGGCTTGAGTGTCTAGAAGAGGCCTCTAATCCTCACTTGTCCTTCGCTGACACTTCAGAACTTTGGGCTAGGATGGAAGCAGTGACTACACCCAGCTGTGGAGAGACAAGGTGGCCTCACCTGCCTGGCTTGCCCTGGGATGCCCCAGGGAAAGGAGCTGTTCTTTCTCCAGGCACTCGGGCCTGGGCCATAAATAAGGCAGGGGATGCCTGGCTTGGATAGGCATTGGACCCATCACTTCTGAAGCCTAGTGGTCAGACCCTCCTCAGCCTCTGTCATCCAGGATCCTTAAGGCAGAGATGGAGTGTGTGTGTGGGGGCACTTCTGTAATGTAACTAAATAGCTTTTGACTGATTAGCAAAAACGTCTGGGCCCTTGGGTCTAGGGACAACCCCACTAGGGGTTGCTGAAGGTCTTATTGCCTCTGACATTAAACTGTCTGGTCATGTCTGGCACAGCTAGAGTCACTCTCCAGATGAAAAGGCACACCCGCCTGGCAAGACAGTAGGTTTGTACTGAGTCCTGAGTCCATCCTAGCTCCATCACTTCTGGTTATGCAAACCTGTGTAATATGTGTTCTTCCTAAAACCCATTCATTCTTCTGCAAGGCAAAGATAATGTCATCTTTGGAGGCTGGTCAGAGGGTTAAGCAAGGCCCTATGCAAGGCACCTGGTTTGGGGCAGAGGCAAGATCTGGGTTGGCATACCAGAGGACAGCAATGTATCTCCCCCTTCTTTACTCCCTAAGAGTCACATCTGTAAAATCAGGGAGAGGGACAGCATAAACAGATAATCCATCTCCTATGCCCCTGTGTCCCTGTATAAGCTGGCAACATTTCCTGTTGTATAAGGAAAATAGAATCCTGACAATATCAAGTCAGAGGACAATGCCAGGGAGGAAGCCCCGGGCCGTGCATACCTGCAGCCTGAGCATCCTGGTTCCGCGCCCCCTACCCCGCCCCCACATGGCTTCCCAGAAGCTTCGGTTCCCGCTCTTCCCCAGCACAGCTGTGTTGATTCTTCCAGAGGCTGAATGAACCTCTGTGCTGTTTGTCCCAAAGTTCCTGGCTTGCCCTCCAAGCCCCTGGGTGTTTCCTGCTCCTCACCCAGGATCTGCCAAGTGCCCTCTGAGCTGAAGGAGTATGCCCGTCTTTACCCCAGGGATGTAGCCCCAAAGCCCAGCACTTGGTCATGCCTGCAGTTAAGTATTTTAACTTTCATACTTATACCCAGGCCCAGCCAGAGTAGGGGTTGTCTCTAAGTCTCTAAGGTTTTGGCCCATATACCTGGGCTCTTTCATCAGACTGGTCTCTGGTTCCCATCAGCAAATTCATAGGTACTGTGCTGTGTTCTACTGCATCTCTTTAAAAATATTTTCATTTTATATGTAGGGGTGTTTTGCCTGTGTGTATGTCTGTGTATCACATGCATGCGGCACCGCTGACGGACAGAAAAGGGTGTCAGATCCCCTGGAACTAGAGTTGCAGACAGTTGTGAGCTGCGGAAATCAAACGTGGGTCCTCTTGAAGAACAGCCAGTGCTCTTTACCACTGAGCCATCTCTCCAGCCCTTCTAGTCTATCTTTTTACCATAGATCAGCTTCCCCTGAGGCCATGAATGTTTCATCATCCAATACCACTTATAAAAAGCTTTTATATCTGGAGCAAAAAAATGTACTTCCTTCCCAAACAAAGGCGCATGTGTGCGTGTGTTTGTGTGCATAGGGATGGGAGAGTGTTTGTTTTCCTGCTTTTGCTTCTTGAGTCCTGATATCACTGGCTTGCATCACTCACCACTGGGGGACTTCCAAAGTCATACACCTAGATCTTAGGATGCCCCTAAGCCCTGTAGTGTGATTTATCTGGTATGCCTGGCCCTTTAAAGGATCCCCACTTGCTAGTCAAGTGGCCTGTTAGAAATTCTTAGCTGGTAGGCCTGTAATCCCAGCACTAGGGAGGCAGAGGCAGGTGGATCTCTGTGAGTTCAAGGCCGGTCTTGTGTGCAGAGTGAGTTGCAGGACAGCGAGGTCCACACAGGGAAACACTGTCTCTAAAAACAAAAATAAAAACAAAGAAAGAAACAAAAGGAATTCTTCGCTCTGTTAGAACTGCTTGGATCATAGAACCCTATGACCCTCAGTGTTGGTTGCCTCTTGGATTTCTGGGAACAGGAGAGGTTATTTAAAAGAAAGAAAGAAAGAAAGAAAGAAAGAAAGAAAGAAAGAAAGAAAGAAGAAAGAAAAGAAAAGAGAAAAAAAAGCCAGCTGAGTCTGTGATAGCAAAGTGAGAAGAGGTAGGTAGTTGGTGACAGCTGAGCCAGGATAAGGAATTTCTAGATGAAATCTGAAGAGTAAGGCAGACCACAAGGTGCCCTTTGTGTTTGTTAGCGAATAAAAATGTTTGTGAAGACCTTGAATGTTTAAGTTGTGCTCTGGGTGCTCACAAAGAAAAAGATCATGGAGCTTGTATATAGAAATACAGCCAAGAAGGCTACAGCCTGTAGAAGGATTGCCAAGTTTGAGGGTTGGTAGAGAGCTCCATGAGAATTCGGGGTGGAAAGTAGACATCGGCCTGTAAATTAGTCTTGTGAGGAGATCAAGGCAGTGGAGTTGAGAGCAAGAAACATCTGCTTCCTGTCTGTGGGAAGACACGCAGGCAAGAGGGTAACAGTGGAAATGAATCTGGGTCTGAGCATAGAGGTGAGTTCAAACTCTGACCCTGGCTGAGAGCTGTGGATAAAAAGACTTAGTCCCAGGTTCTCTGGCTGTGACGCAAAGCTAGCAATAACTGCCTCCGCAGGGGTTAGCTGCCTTGCCGGACACCACAGGGTGCCATGGGCTGTAGGCCTAGGGGTGCCCCAGGAGGGCCCCTCCCTTGCGGTGTGGCCAGCTTTGTAATGAGGAAAAGAATTCCAGGACAAGTCAGCATGAGGCTGAGTTGGGTTTACTAAGTAAAGAGGAGAGATGGAGAAAGAGAAAGAGGGAGGGAGGCAGGCAGGGAGGAAAGGCGAGGGGAGAGAGACTTGAGATACTTTAAGCGCAAAAAAAATCAAAAGAAAAATGTGCCTAAGCGGTTGGGTGGCCCATGCCTATAACTCTCAGCACTCAGGAGGTGAAAGAAGGCAGGAAGGCCGGTTCAAAGTTAGCATGAGCTACATAACGAGTTCAAGGCCAACCTGGGTTACCTGAGCTCATGTCTCGAAACACTAGAGAGTTCTAGTGATTATGCACACACATAACATATAAGTGATGTGTGGCTTTTAACGTGATATTGCTTAAAGGAGGTAATTTACTATCAGGCTCAAAGATTTTAAAAAATTTAAAACTTAGGTAAAAAAAAAAATAATAATAATGAGCTGGTTTACTTCTCTTCTTCGTTTTGAATGATGTCCCGTTACAGATGAAATTGTAAGGCTTGTGTGGTGCGTCACTCAGCACAGGGCTGGAGGAAGACCGGTGTCACCAACCCCAAAGCTGCTCGCATTCTGTTCTATTGTAAGCAAGCCTGGTCTGTGGTAGATTTTTTTTGGCTGTTTTTGGGCTTTTGTTGTTGCTTCTAACACTCTTGTTTGAGATACCTTGGAGGCAGGAATTAACTCCATACAGGCAATTTCTTCTGATTTTGCCAGTCGTATTCAAACAAAAATCAGATTCCAGGGCAAGTCGTATTCAAACAAAAATCAGATTCCAGATTTCCCATGCCCCTTGAATTTTTCTTATCTCTCTGTACTGCCTCCAGGTGGTGGCAAAAAATTAGTTAAGAAAATCCACAGAGACCTGGACATGGTTAGCCCAGCATAAAAAGGTAGAGGCAAGAGTTTGCGGGCAGCCTGGGCTACATGAGAGCTTGCCTTTAAAAAGCTGTCATATTGCCATCATCATTGTCGTCATCATCGTTGTTATTGTCATCATCACCACCACCACCACTGCCCACCTCCAGAGAATATATATACAGTCTGTGGTGACCCCATGGTCATTTCGTAGCAGAGAGTGACACAGGAGGAAGAAATGGCCACCCTCACTGGCAGGCACTAGGGGTAGAAGACAGGGCCCTCTGAGAAGGTGAGGAGTAGGACGAGGCTTTCCAGGAGCACATGCTCCTTCTGCAAAGTGATGCTTGCCTCCTCAGTCAGCCAGACAGGCCCAGGACCTGCTGTGCCCAGGGCAGGATGAGAAATGAGGAGCTCACTGCCCAGAGAAGTCCTGCCGCAGGCCACAGGCCACAGACCACAAAGAGGTAGTATTGTGTTTAGCCTTTGGCCCAACTCACAGGGCTCACAACAGAATGCTGTTTGGGCAAGTGATTGGCCAAAGACTTCAGAGTTATACTCATAGAAGGGATCCTTGGACCTACATGTGTTAGATTGACTCCTGTTCTCTTCTCAAGGCAACTGTTGGAGAGACAAAAGAGAACTTGGAATTGCATGTCCCTGTCAGGTACAGAGGAGCTCTGATTCCTCAGAATCCTTGTTCAGCTGTTGATTAGACAGAAGTCGCAGAGTGGTCTGGAAGGAAGATGGAAAAATGCTAACACAGATTGCCCTGAGTGATACTATTCTGAGGACCCTCACTCCCAGCTCTTTCCACGGCAAACTTTGCTTTTCCACAGACCTTAATACTCTTTAAAGAGAAAACACTAGGCCTGTCCAGAGAAGTCACAGAACACTTCTCAAAGCTCTGGGCACTGTGTGTCGAGTGAGGTGGATGGACACCAGCTCCCAGGCTTCCGCACACAGACATGATAGGCTGGAGAGTCTGTAGGATTTGTCTCAGCCCGAGACTGGCAGCAGACAGTTGCAAAGACTGGACTACACCTGAGCAACATCCTTGGGTAAAGGGCTTCATGTCTGAGGTCTTAGCAAAAAGAGCATAAGTCCAAAGAAAAATCCAAGACACCTGAAGAAAAGAGGCATGGAGCTTCACACTGTGTTGGCTCCAGGGTGGGGGGTGGCTGGCTGGAGGAGCATAGCCCCTTACCTCAACAGACTAGGACTCTAGGCCAGAAGAGTTTTCCAGAGTCTGGAAATGCAATTGTCTGTGGAGAGGCTTCTGACACCAAGAACATTCCAGTTGTAGGCAGCGATAGTTCGTGGCCAGCTTGCTCTGTTGTCCTCAACATTAACTCTGCCCATAATCTACTTTGGATCCTCCCTGAGGCTCCAGCATCTAGCCTAGGTCCTGGCTCACAGTGGCTGTTCAAAAACCCTGGGTAAGACTCGGAAGACAGACAGATGATGCCTCTATGCAGAGAGGCAGCTGGAAGACACCCTCTAAATGCCATGGTGGCGGGGGTCATGTGTTGGTGAGAATACGTGTCCCTCAAGACCAGCCATACAGAAGCAGAGGGGAGAATGAAACATAATCTTGAAGCCTGGGGCAGGGAGCCTTGAATAGGATGATAGGAAGAGAGCCATGGTCCTTCTATGGGCAGTACATGTGATACAGGGACCCTCTGAGAGCGGGAGAGGTGTGGTTTGGGGGCATCTGGGAAACAGAAAGTAACAGAATGGAAAGAGGACAAAAGTGGACCCGCAGCTAATGAACAACTCACAGAGGATGGAGACAGTGGGCCGGGCATCAGGAAGCCAGCTACTGGCTTCAGGTGGGTGGGACATGATGGCCTGGCCCAGAGTAAGTGATCGGAACAAGACACAGACAGGTGAAACATCAGCATCAAATGAGCAAGGCTCAGGTCCAGCTGCTAGAGTAAAGCACGAAGGGAGAGGCAGAAACCTGAGGGCTCCAGTCCCTGGGGTTAGCAATACTGACAGAGTCATTTTACAGCCATCAGTCATCATGTGGAAGATTATCTATGCTTTCGTCATTGTGAAAGACAGGCATTGCACATGAGCCAAGACAACACAGACGTCTAATAGCAAGGCATGGCGAAATGAAGGCAGGTGCCTTGCTAGAAGAGAAGCACAATGGCCAGGAAGGGTGCTTTGAGGAAGGGGCCTGGCAGGCAAGGGAAATCAAAACACCTTGAGCAGGATCCTGAGACCCGGGGTGGCAGTAAGCTCCTGGCATGAGATGCCCAGGCTTCACAGATGCCTACCACCCCTGCCTTCTGAACAAGCTGCCATGTTGGGTGGGCAAGGGAAAAGTTTGTGTCTGTGTGGCTGGAATAAGAAATTATTCATTGGGCCAAGGGAATTGAAACATCTTGAGACTCCCTTAATGTTCCTTCTGTGCTTGGGCCAGAACATTCACTGTCTAACAAACAGTACACACACACACATACACATCAGAATAGAGATACAAAGATGAAAAGAGCAGCATGTCTCAGCTCTGGAAGCCTGCACATAGGAGAGAAGACAAGCCAAAGTAAACAATGACAGAACAGCGTGGAGTTGCTGTGAGACAGGCGGGCAGTGACTCCATTTTTTTTTTTTCAATCCACAGGAGGGGCCGTCTCCATGTCATCTGTTGACAGTGAGAGTCATTAGCATGAAAAATGTCCGGCAGGCTGATATTCGTAAGTGTCCATCCTCCCCCCTCCTCCCTCCTGGTTTGGGGGTTCAGATAGAGAAAGGACCGAGCTGCAGCACAGGCATGTCTCTCTGTATAGAATTCCATAGACCCAGAGTCACTGAGGTATAGCACTGGTGAGTTTGGGTAAAGTAGGAGAGGCCCTTTAGCGTCATGCCAGCCCCTCCCCGGCCAGAGATGCCCTGTCCCTATGTTATGGGTGGTTGTCTAAGAAATGAGTTCCCCCCTTATGTAGACCTCTGCTTGCCTAAACTAGAAGGAAAGTGTGACCTCTCTAGGGAGAGAAAGCTCTATGTCCGGGGCAAACAGCCGTGGGAACTGCAGAGGCCAAGAAAAGCACACAGAGGTCCTAGGGTCTGAGTGGCCAGGTCTGGGGACTTGAAAGCCTGGTCAGAGGAGCAGCATCCTAAGAGAAGGGGCTCTGTCCTTGGGGCACCTGCTGCGGGCTGGCCACCAGGTATCCGAACACCATCAACTCTCCCAGTGCCTCAGGGATCACACCACAGGAGGCTCGCTTTGTAGGTGAGGGCCTGAGACGGGCTGGTGAGGAGAGGAAACCTTCGTGACGCTGTGACCCTCTAATACAGTTCCCCAGGTTGTGGTGACCCCCACCCACAAAATAATTTCCCTGCTACTTCGTAACTGTAATTTTGATACTCTTATGAATCACGAATTGTAATGTAAATATCTGATATGCAGGATATATGCTATGCTAAGATATGATATTCTATGCTAGGCTGTGATATGATATGATATGATATGATATGATATGATATGATATGATATGATATGATATGATATGA
>NW_026585504.1:15603132-15625468 GCF_907164565.1 Psammomys obesus
GATATGATATGATATGATATGATATGATATGATATGATATGATATGAGATATGAACTACGGGTTGAGAACTACTGTTCTAAGGAAAGAAGCTGTGGTCAGATCACAGACAGTCAGAAGCTAGATAGAAGAGGAATCTCCTGTATGAGCTCCTGGGGGATTTCATGGCTTCCTGATGCTCATGTTCTAATCATGCTGGAGAGCAGGTTGGAGGGCGAGCAGGCATGGAGGGGCTGGGGTGAGTGTGCAAGGCCCAGAGACAGCAAAGGGACTGACATGATTCAGACAGCTTCCAGAGGGTGAGGCTTTCAGGCTTGTGCCAGTGGGAATTGTCCCAGCAAGCATTCGCTTTAGCTTGTGTCAGCCAAGGGATCCACTAAGAGCAAGGGATCCTCAGACTCCTTGGGACTTTCTCAGAGCACCGGGGTATGCTCTGAGGAGCCATGAAGTGTCCCCTGGGCCAAGACCAGGCCACCTCTTTAGCCTTTCCTGCCTATTCCAGAATAGGCACTCCTGTCTCCAATCCTTCTTGGGTCACCCCTTCCCTCAGCCCTAGCTCCCACACGCCTTCCTCCAGCTTCTCCAGAGGTGTGTCTGTTCTAGCCTCATCACTGTCACCACTCACCCAGGACGCACATTCTCAGCCTACATGCCTGCGCTTGTTGCAAGACCTTCCATTGTCCAAGGACCTCTCCTCTGTCGTCTCCTGGCCACACCTGTCCCCCAGAGGCTGGCGAGTGGGGAAGCAGGCTTCGTTCTGGCTTTACCGGTCTCCTTTCCTTCTTCACCGCACGCCCCTTGGCATACAAGCAGACCTCGGGGGTCTCTTTGGGATTCCCCTTGTTTATGCTTTGCTTACTTCCCCTAAGGGACAAGAGGCAGCTATGGCATCTGATGGTGCTGGCATCACTCCACAGTCGTCACAGCCTATGGATTCAGTAGGAAATTATCATGATCACTCTTGGGAAAAATTGCCCCCTTATAGCTTAAATCCAAAATGAATGTTTTGTTTTTGTGTTTGTTTGCTTGGTTTGGTTTGGTTTGGTTTGGGCATCTAACCTGTGTCTGTTTTTCTGGAGATGTCAAGAGGCTGATAAGAGGGAGTATTCGGGGGTTCAGGGGTGACACCCTGCTTGCCAAGAGCTATAGAGTACCTGGCCCAGGCCAGAAGACAGGCACTCCCAGAAACCCCCAGCCACTGGGAGTCTTTTTCTTTGATAAAAACAAGTTAAAACTTCATCTGGTACCCCTAGGGGCATCAGATATGAGTCCCAAGAGATATTGGGGTAACCACCCAGGAATGTTCTGAACATCTGTGAAGACAATTAACTCATCTCTGCCACCTACAATTCAGCAAAGGAGACATGTCATTCATATGACCAAACCCTCTGTCACTTCCTGGGAAACAGGGGCTTAGAACCTGCTTTTGCCTGGGAAATCCCAGGTTTTGAAATTTCCAGTTTAGTCATCACTTCCTTGTGACCAACAGTATTCTTAAAGGTTAGCTAGTGTGCTGCCTCAGCAGATTGTCACCTGGGCCCCCAGAGCTGCCACTGTCACCACACCACACACCCCCACCATGCTCCCTTCCCTGTGTGCTATGCTCTCCTTATTCCCAACCTTTAATGTACTGAGTGGAGGTAGCTTTCTGCAAAATAACTGAAAAAAACCGATGAAGGCTTGAGTATGAGCATCTGATCGCCTGCTCCATCTTGTCTCTTCCAGGAATGTTTTGTTGTTGTTGCTGAAGTTTCTTTACTTGTTTGTTCGTTAGACTGTCCTTACGATGGAACTGAGACTGACCTTGAACGCTTGTTCCTCTTGCATCTACCCTGCAAGTGCTGGGAGTCCAGGCATGCAGATGTTCTAATTTTTGTTGTTGTTGTTGTTGTTGCTGTGACAAAATGCTGATCGAAAGCAACATGTGAGAGAAAAGGGTTTATTTCATCTTAGGGATTTCAGTCCATCACTGAGGACCAGCCAGAGTAGGAACTCAAGGCAAGAACCTGGCAGCAGGAACTGAAGCAGAGACTATAGAGGAATGCTGCTTACTGGATTGCTCTCCATGGCTTGTTCAACTTGCTTTCTTATAAAACTTGGGATCAGCTGGGAGGTGGTGGCTCACACCTTTAATTCCAGCACTTGGAAGGCAGAGGCAGAGCGATCTCTGAGTTTGGGGCCAGCCTGGTCTGTAAAGCGAGTCCAGGATAGCCAGGGCTACACAGAGAAACTCTGTCTCAAAAAACTAAAATAATAATAATAATAATAATAATAATAATAATAATAATGCTGCCCAGGATCACCAGTCCAAGGGTGGCATTGCTCACTGTGGGCTGGACCCTCCCACACCAATAATTAATCAAGAAATCGCCCCCACAGACTTGCCTACAACGCCGTCTGATGGAGACAATTCCTTAACTGAGATTCCCTCTTTCCAGATGTCTCAGTCTGTATCAAAGAAGCAAAAACTAAATAACACTCATCACCATTCCTGGCAGGAGTATTTTTTTTTTAAATCATAACTTGGAATTTAAGCCTTGGACCAAAGATTTAAGCCTTAGGCTTTATTTAATGATCCAATGGGAAAGTTTTAGGCATGGATTGACAAAAGAGGAACAGTTTTAGAGGAACAAAGGCATTTACAGGGTCCTTTAAGTCATATATGCTAAGTGATCTGACAGAACCAATAGGTCTTGCAGAATCCCTCTGCATGGAAAGCAGACTTGAGAAGAATGGTCCAGGCCCTTGTGGGGGAAGGGCTTGGCATCAGGAAAAGCTAAGGGAGGGGTCCAAGAGGACCGATCAGGTCTTTGGTGAGTCTCCCTTTAAACAGAGCAATTATGCACTCTGACTTGCCCACCTGGATATGCTGGGATTTCTTGGCCCCTGCTACAGCCCCATAGCAGGAAGTTGTTATTCAGTCATTCATTTAAAAGTTGTCTAGTGAGTGCCTACTCTGTCCAAAGGTTGCAGGCCCTGGCCTTCTCGGTGTTCACAGGGTGATGAAGACAATGGCTGGACCTGCTCTGCCAGTATAGCAATAGCAAACACCCTCCCAAGAGCAGCGCAGGGGACTTACTCGCAGCTAAGAGGCACCTGGGCAGACTTGGACACTCAGAGGAAATTTTCAGAGAAGATCCCTTCTAAAACCTGAAAAGCTAGTGAGGAGAAGGGTGGGTTAAAGTAGAAAAGAACGATGTTGGGGGCTGCAGATGATTTAACTGTTAAGACTATTCGGTGCCCTCGTGGATCCAGGTTCCATTCCCAGCAGCATACACAGCATCTCAGAACTGAAACCTCCTGTAACTCCAGCATCAGGAGATCTGATGCCCTCTTCTGGCCTCTACAGGTTACTGCGTGCACATTGTGCATAACTTGGCACACATACACACACACACACACACACACACACACACACACACACACACAAATGAAAGGAAGGAAGGAGGAAAGGTAGGAAGAAATGAGGGAAGGAAGAAAGAGGGGGAAGGGAAAGAGGGTCAGGGATGGAGGAGAGAGAGAGGAGAGAGGTCTAGCCGAAGGAGCAGCAGGCACAAAGGCCTGAGGTGAGGCAGCACAGCGGCACAGCGCCTTTGGAGATCTAAGGGTGACTAAGCTTGTCCCAGAGTCAGAGTAAGAGTGAGTGTGGTTGGGTGTCTACATTCACAAGTAGGTGTGTGAGTATGAGCATGAGTGTGCGCATCAACGTAAGCAGGGCAGGGGTGGGAGTCAGGAAGGGTGGAGAGATGAGGCTGAAGCCGAGAAAACGGTAAGGATGATGGGTAAGGACGGGACTCCTTTCTGAAGCCAGATGGGAGCCATTAAACTGAAGCTCTCTCTCTTATGAGAAAGAGTTGACCTAGGACAACATCGGAGACAGGAGGCCCAGGGGAAAAGCTCCAGAGAGGATGCTGGCCTGCCACCAAGGTAGTGGCAGTACAGTTGAGGGCTCAAGGCGAGAATCAAGGGGGGGGGGGCGCCTTGGTTTCTGGCCTAGGTACTGGAGTCAGTTGAGAGAACAGGGTGGACCTGGAAAGGATGGGCCTGGATGATGAGGTCATCATTTTCTTCTCACTCCATCAAGGCTTTGTCTTGCTGTGTGGATTAAAGGGACAGGTAAAGGGAGCTGGCCTGTCACCTTTACTCCGTGTGAGGAGGGCCGGGAGGGCCTGCTCGCCGATTGGTGAGCCATCAAAGACTGACTGGGATCAGAAACCAGAACACAGGTTGCGGACACTGAAGAACTTCTGGCGAAGTGACAGCACAGGCCTCAGTTCCCGGGGAGGCAGCTCCGCTTCCACTCACACAGCGAGTACTAGGACTAGTCGAAAACTAGCCGGACCCCCATCCTCGCCAGCTTCATCGCACACGGGGCTTCTGACTGTGGAAACCATTGACTTCCATTGAATTCTACAGATCTGGTTTGCACCCCTGGGACTTACCCCATCAGGCCACCAAGGTGGTGACAAAGACAGCCCTGTTGCCCCTTCCTCCTTCCTCCGGAGGACTCGCTTAGGCTCTTCTTAGGCCTATCTGTTCTGTTACTCTCAGAAGTCATAGACCGGCTCCCATTTTGGAAAGCTGTACTGAAGTCAAAGTGGTTTTTTCCCTTCCCCAGGGCGTGTGGGGGGACAATACCAGATTTGGTTTGTTCATTGAAAGTGAAAGAAGCCACTTGACCACAGATAGGAAGGTTTCCTGGGTTTTACACCTCATGTTAGGAGAACAGTGTTGTGTGTGTGGAGAACCTTCTGGGCGCAGCTGCGTTAAATGATATGGGGGTGTGGCCCCTGTCCCTTGTTTCATCTGAGCCCCACCCCACAATGCTCCTCCTTGGCTGACTTGTGGAAAGCTGCGCTTTTCTCCACTGCTGCTTCTCCTCAGCTCAGCTCTACTTTGCTTCCCTCGGTGCTAAGGCAACAGGTGAACTAGACTTTTGGCATAGGCCTTCCAGGTGTCTCCCTGACATCTGGAGCACTGTGGAGCTTATCTTGCTTCAAATCAACAGGTGTATATTGGTGAGGGTTCTCTAGATGAACAGAACTGATACAATGAATGTATGTATTAAAAGAGGACTTATTAGATGGGCTCACAGGATGTGATCTAAATAGCTCCACCACGGCTTTCTTGTGATGGGAAACGCTGACAGTCCAGTAGTTGCTCAGTCCATAAGGTTAGATGTCTCATAGTCCCAATGTGGTGCTGTAGGCCTGGAGTATTCCCAGAGAGATGCTGGTCTTCAGAATGTATTGGAATCCCAAAGAAGTTGGTTCTAATATTGGTGGAGGAAAGTGATAGCAACAAGATAGATGGCCTTGCCAGTGAGAAGGAGGGCAAGCAGGCAAAAAGCAGCTTCCTTCTTCTGTGTCAATTTATCCTGGCTGCCACCAGAAGATACAGCCAGAATTAGGTCGGGTCTTCCTGCCTCAAATCATCTGATTAAGAAAATGCCTCACAGGAATGGCCCAGCGCTTGGGTCTTCGTTGATCCCAGATTAGCCAAGTTGACAACCAAGCTCGACCATCAAAGGTGTTTGCTCAGAGCCTGGGGTACATCTGCATTGGGCTACCCCTGTCCACCACAAGGACCAGCTAGATCTGTCCACATCCCATGAAACCTATAGCCTGAGGTCTGTGTGGACTTCCTGGGGTTCTAGAACCAAGCCAGAGAGGTAGAACCCCACATCAGGAGAAGATTATCAACTGAGAGGATACCCTGCTCTGGAAGAGATTTGTCTAAGGCTCTCTCTTGACTCCACGACCTCCTCTCTTCTTCCTCTTCTCCCATTGTCTTCCCTGGCCAGTGAGTCAGACAGACTGCTTTGTGACCCTCTGGCTGCCTACTGCCTCTCAGGAGAAGCTGAGGACCAGAACTATCTCCAATTGCCTACACCCAGAGTGGGATGAAAGCTTTACCTTCCAGATCCAGACTCAAGTCAAGGTGAGCCACAGAGGACCACACCCGTGTGCCTGCCCTCTCAGCCACCTCTGTGCATGTGCGTGTGTCTGTCTGTTTGTCCTTCTTAAGGCTGTTTCTTTGTCTTCCTGCTTGTCCTACTAACTTGTCTTCCTCCCACCCCACCCCCCACCACTATTTCCTTCTCCCTGTGTGTATCCCTCGGAGTCTGCTAATCCTTCTACCTTCTAACTCCCCCTGTCCTCCTAATTGTTGCTGGCCCTGACTATCTCTTGCTTCAGAACAAGTTGTATTTCCCGTACCTTCCAGAGTATGCTCCCTGCAAGAGAATATGGAGGAAGGAAACGCCATTCTATTAACCAGGTCCAACCTGATCTAATTTCAGCCTGAGGCTTTCCTCTTAAATCCATCCTCAATTGCCTTTCTCTTACTTCCATTTCCTCAGGTGTGTGCTCTTTCACTCACCGAGTCATTGTTTCATGGTGCTATTTTTCTTCGGATATATGGTAGGTCTAAGTCATGGTGACATCTCTTGTAGAATTCTCCTTGAGCATCTTGAATTGTGGCAGCCTTGAGACAAATTTGACCTGGTGATGAAGGCATGGATCCTGAGAAAGTCAAGGCTTGACACTTCAGATAACGGCTTTAGAGTTCTAGTTAATGAAAGCCCTTTTATTTTTCAAGTGAGTTGTGATCACTATAGAACACACAAACAAACAAACATTTTGACCACTTATGGTGGCTCACACCCGTCATCTCATTACTCAGGAGGTTGAATAGGAGGATTGCAAATTTGAAGCAGGCCTGGTCTGCACAGTGAGACCCACTACTTTTTCTTTTTTTTGGGGGGTGGGGCAGGGAGGGAGCAGGTTTCTCCGTGTAGCCTTGGCAGTCCTGGACTCACTCTGTAGACCAGGCTGGCCTTGAGCTCACAGAGATCCACCTGCCTCTGCCTCTCGAGTGCTAGGATTACAGGCATGTGCCACCACAGCCCAGTGCTTATCAAGCTTTTAAAGGGATCAAAATCTCCTAAGATCAGATCAGGGGGATGGCATTCTCCAGGAAGCTGGAGAAAGATTCTTCCACCCTGGATTCATGTCCCTGCAAATGACTCTGACATCCAAGCGGAAGCCTCTGTGTCCCCCTTCCTCAGATCTCACTTTCTGAGGTCACGTCTCTTCATCTGGGAGTAGGTCGCTGCAACCATGGTAACCAGGTTTGTTCTCTCTCTCTCCTCTAGAACGTACTGGAGCTGAGTGTCTGTGATGAAGACACATTGACACCAAATGACCATCTCCTGACAGTCCTCTATGACCTTTCCAAGCTCTGCTTTCGGGACAAAACCCATGTAAAGTTCCCGCTCAACCCAGAGGTGGGTGCAGGCTCACGGACCCTGAGCCTCTGACTTCCTGGGGAATAGCCTCTGGCTTACCGTGATACCCTTTCGTGGGCCTCTCCGAGAACGTATGCAAGCTGGGACAGGGTAGGCTTCTGGTTCAGATCCCAGCACTCTCACTTGCATGGAAATTACTTAAGTCCTCTTATTTTCTACTTCTTCCTCTATGCAGTGGTGACAATATTTCCTCCGAGCAGGATTACTGTAAAGCTTAGACGAGGAAGTGTAATGAAGGCACCTAGCAGTTAGTGTTTGGGATACTGAATAGAAATGTGGATGTTGGGTGCCTACTTTTTAACTCCAAGTCCTGTTTCTGGAATGCCTTAGGGTAGATGGGAAAAGTCAGAGAAGTTCAGAACTGGAAAGAACCAAGGCACAGATCACCCCACAAATACTGGGGTGCCTGAGATGCTGTCCTGGGCTTTGACGGTACTTCAGAGAACAGGCAGCTCTACCTTTGTGTCTGTAAATTCCAATGAGGAAACTGAGGCTCAGTGAAGCCAGGGTTTACCTCCAGTTACACAAAAAGGCATGGGAGCAGAGTCGGGCTCTCCAGATGTGGCCAATGGCCTCCTCACCTTCCTCTCTCACCAGGGCATGGAGGAGCTGGAGGTGGAGTTCCTGCTGGCTGAGAAGTAAGTGGAGTCAGCCCTGCATGTTGGCTAAGATCCTTGACCTGAGAGCCCAGTCTGCCTTGGTGCTGCCTTCTCATGGCCCAGCCTCACTGGGCTGGCTTCTACCGTGAGAGTCAGTTCTTTCGGGAGCTTGTGAAGGGCGTGGGTGCACAGGCTCCGCCACGGTTCTGCTTTCACTGAAGCCGGTAGTCTTTTAAAGACTTAGGGTTTGGGCTTACAGCTCGGCTGGTGGAATGCTGGCCTAATGCACAAAGTTCAGTCCCTAGTACCATGTAAGTATGGTAGCACAGGGCTTGCCTCAGTCCCCAGCATTTCCAACAGGAACTTCCTGGTAGAATTCCTGCCACCGTGGAATTCAGGAAAAGGGTTCTCCTCTTTGACCCAGAACTGTCAGAACAAACATCCTAACCTTCGGCCATCCTAACCTGAGGAGGGGGAAACAAAAGCTGGGGGCTAGAGAGACGGCCCAGTGGCTTATAATACTAGCTGCTCTTCCGGAGGACTCGGGCTCAATTCCTAACCGCCAGGTTGTAGGTCAAAACTACTCCGTTTCCAGGAGGTCTGATGCCCCCTTCTGGCCTCTTCTGGCACTGCATGCATATGATACCCTTATTTAACACTGACATTAGTTAAGGCCTGGAAGCTTTGCTGGTACAAAGTGTTTGTAGAAGGTGGGCTGCAGTCTTACGGGACTCCTACCTGTATAGTCACCTCCCTGTGGACATTCTCTCCAACCAAGGACATTCTGTTTTAAACGTCCGCCACTGTCCTCCTTGGCAACCTACAGCCCTAGATCTAGGTGGATCTTACAGAGACCGGCTTAGAGCTCTGATCCTCCCGCCGCTCAGGTGCTGAGGTGACAGACTCATGCCACCGCGTCTGTCTCAAACCTCGTTTTTCAAGTAGATGTTCTTCATGATAACGGAGAAGAGTCTGCTGTTGTACGACCAAAATGATTTCTAGACTTTGTAGCTTTCGTAAGGATTCGGCCGAGAATGCTGTTACTGACCAGGAGTTCTCTCTTATTTTTCAGTCCCTCCTCGCCAGAGACCCTCGTCACCAACGGCGTGCTGGTGGTAATTTGTCCTTCTGGGCTCTCTTGTAGCTCCAGAGGCCACGTGTGCCTGCTGCTTTCGGGGGAGGGGTGCTGGTTGCAGCCTGGGGCCTTGTCTGTGGAGAATTAGACTAACTTGGTTAACCCAGTCGGGTGCACCCAGGAATGGGGCTGCATTCTGAGCTCCTGGATCAAGGCAGGAAGTATCAGGGTATCACCATTGCCCAGTGCCCTACATCCCCAAAAGATTACCTTTCTCCTAAACTTAGACACCCACAACACCTTTGCAGGCATGATATCAATACTAAAATTATTTTGTAGGCCACGCATGGAGGTATATGACTTTAATTCCAGCCCTTGGGAGGCAGAGACAGACTGATCTCTATGAGTTCAAAACCAGCCTGGTCTACCTAGGCAGACCTTCTCCACACACACAAATAAATAAATAAGTAAATAAATAAATAAATAAAATTCATAGCTATTTTAACTGAATATACCCAGTGTCCTAGGAAACTTCCCCCTTAAAAAGCAGAGTGTTTGGGACCTTTGCCCGACCTCTGCTTCTTGGAAAGTTATTTTATTCCAAGTTCTTACTTGCACAGTTGAACACTTGTTTCAAGTCAGCCCCTATGAACATGGCTCCCAGCAAACGGTGATGCGTCCTAGATTTGTCTTCCCCCTCTTGGAGTGAGGCACCGTGTCTTGGCTGGGTTCAGCATTGTCTGCAGCAAACCCTGCACGGGCAACCTAAGCCCAGGGCTGACAGCAATGAACTCATCATCTGAGTCTTTGGCTCTTCCCTTCTAACTGGAAGAGGGAGGAGGTGGCCTGTGCTGAGAGTCCCAGCGACCATCTATTTTCCTTGTTACAGGCTCGCCAAGTCTCTTGCCTAGAGGTCCACGCAGAATCCAGGAGGCCAAAGAAGAGGAAGAAAAGTGAGAATTTCCCTGCTTTGTCTAACGGCGGGTTTGGGGGATGGAGGGGGCGGGGTAAGACTGTTCCCAAGCTGCACTGAGGTCAATTTGGAGCTCAGTGAACCAGGTCAACTCAACCTGGTCTGGTCTATCTCCGCGTTGAGGAAATAATGTTCAAACTCAAAATCGCATCCTCAGACACCTAGCCTCTCCACCCCTCTCTGCGAAGGGTGTGTTCTTCCAAGGATCCAAATGAAGCCCTCAGGCCTGCCAAGAGTCCTGGGGCCTAGGGCTTAGTGCTGCCCCCTGTGGCTCAGTTTGCTACGATGGCAGCGCGTGGGGCGGGTGGGCCTTGGTGGTCCTCAAGCCACACCTTCCCAGCAGCGCCCAGTTCACGGTGTTTCCCAGTTAGAAGACACCCAGTGACCCACGCATGCTACCGTCCACCCTCCGTACCTCTCTTAGGATGGGTTACCGGCTGTTCGCAGGCGGAGAGCAGCGTGGCCCCACAGACATGGGCAGAGAGTTGGGCTTGGGTCGCAGGGCGGGGTGGTGGGTCTGCTCCCGAGCTGACCGTCTGACGGGGGTCTGTGTTCTCCTGGGGGGGGGGGGGGCTGGGGGGGGGGGGGGAGGGGGGGGAGGGCTCGCCTAGCCTCTTCATACATATGTGCACCAAGTGCATTGGATCCCCCGGAACGGGGGTCATAAACAGTTGTGACTGGCAATGTGGGTGCTGGGAACCATACCAGGGCCTTTGTAAGAGCGACAGGTACTCTCAACCGCTATGCCAAGATGGGATTCTTTTGCTGGGCTAAATGGGAGGCGGAGATAAGAAGCTTCCCAGGGTTCTAAGGCTGCATCTTCTTTCTCAGACAAACGCCTCCTGGTGTCGGTGACAGACTCGTTTGAGAAGACCCAGGGTGTCCCGCCCCACCTGGAGCCCTGCTGCCTCAGCCCTGCCTGCTTCCACTACCCTAAGTACTTCCAGCCCCAACTCCATGTGGAGCCACCGAAGAGCCCCTGGAACTGCGGGGTACGTGGCAGCCGCAGTTGGAAGGGAGGAGGAGGGAGCCGGGATTGGGAGGGCTAACAGAGGAGCCCCTCAGCCCCTCACGGAGCCCACCCGTCCTTCTAGTTTTGCTGCTGTGGCGCACACGGGGACGGCCCCGTCTGCCAGCCCCTCGACTGCCTTTCCGATGGCCTGGCGGTAACCCTGCCTGTGGTGAGCAACTGGGTCTGGGGAGGGGTCCCAGGGCTGCTTAGCTCCTGTAGCGGGGAGATAGGAAGAGCCCAAAGACACATGGGAAAGGCAGCATGTGGAGTCTCTCAGTGGAACGGCCCTGTAGGCCTTTGTGGGAACCAGAGAACATGTGGAGCCTGGGTGAGGATGGTGGAATGTCATGTCCAGAAGTAGGATGTGGGGAGGGAGTATGTTTGCATGTATGTGCACGTAATCGTGAGCACGCATGCTTGCTGAGTCCAAGAAGGGGAAGTCTTAAGTCTCCACCTCTCTGGTTGGGTTCCCTTTGCCCTCAGTCGTCAACTCTAACAGGCATTTCGCCTTCTTCTCATCAGGGAGAGAACTATGAATTACACATGAAGTCCGTACCCTGGTAAGGTACCCTTTTTCTGTCCTTCCCCCTAACTCGAAGGAGTAGGTGTTGGGGTAGAATCTCACTGTGGTTTGGTTTGTGTTTTCTGTAGTGGCTAATGAGGTTGGGCATCTGTTCTGGACTTAATTGGCCATTAGTAGATGTTCTTTGAGATGTGTTTATCCAAATCCTTTGCCCATGTGTCAAATGGGCTCTGTCTTATTATTAACTTATGAAAGTTCTTTGTTTATTCTGGATACAAGTATTTTATACCCACCACACTTTTGTGGGATGGCTTTATATTTTCTGTGTGTGTGTGTGTGTTATTTTATATTGTGTATGAGTCTTTGTTTAACTGTCTGTCTGTCTGTATGCCATATGCATGCCTGGTGCCCACAGGGGAGGGTATTAGGTACCCTGGAACTGGAGTTACAGATGGCTGTGAACCACCATGTAGGTGCTGGGAACTGAGCTCAGGTCTTAGCTGAACCCTGCCTTCCAGCTCCTCCTTCATGGTGTCTTTTGAAAACCAAAGCTTTTTAATTTTACTGAAGCCCGTCTTCTCTTTTGTCACTTGTATCTTTTGTGCCAAATCCAAGAAATATTGCCTAATCCAAAATCGTGAAAATTTGCTCCCACCTTTTCTTTAGTTTTAGCTCTGATATCTAGGTTGTGACTGATTTTTAGTTCACTTTGTATAATGTATATCTTACACTGTGGATATTCAACTGCTCCTGTATCATTTATTGAAAAGACTGTGGCTTCCCTTGTTAAATTTCGTTGAAAATCGAGTGACTAGAATTTTTTCATAATTTTTATTTTATGTGTATGAGTGTTTTTTCTTGCACGTAAGCCTATGTGCCACATGTGTGTAGCGCTGGCAGAGGCCAGAAGAGGGCATTATAGCCCCTGGAACTGGAGTTACTGACTGTTGTAAGATGCCATATGGGTGCTGAGAATTGAATCTAGGTCCTCTGGAAGAGCAGCCAGAGCACTTAAGCCATCTCTCCGGTAATTTTTATTTCTAGTTTGGTTTGCTATTTGTCATTAGAAAAAAATTACTTAATCTCACTGGGTCTCAGTTTTCTCCACCTGCGATTCAGTTGTTCTCTGAATCTGAAGAATTAATGCATGTGAAATACTAGACAGTGGGTGGGACGCTCAGCACATGCCCACCAACTCTCCTGTTATTATTCATTCCCATGGCTGCCAGTTTCTCATAGAGAGTCAACTTCTCAGGCGGAGAGTTGCTGGCAAGCCTCCGGCCCTGCCTTCAAGAATACACAGCTTTGTTAGTAAGCTAAGATAGGTCAGAAACAGGTCAGAGTGCCTGGGAGAGCTGGGCATCAGGGGATTCAGGAATACAGGTAATAATAAAGAGAGAGAGAGAGAGAGAGAGAGAGAGAGAGGTTCCTGTGAAAATAAAGACCCTAACTGTTGTATCGGGTGGTTAATATTTACTATTATCTTTTAGTAGAGCCCCATGTTGGGCGCCATTTGTTGAAATGGCATTTAATATTTGCTATTGATATATATCTTTTAGTAAAGTTTCAATTAATCCTAAACAGCTGTATAACCAAATCACCACACAGAGACTGGGATTTATTTAATTAACCTAGAACACAATGCTGGGCAATAGTTACTCCATCCTAAACCTCTAAGCCTGCATAGTTCCTACCATTCAGATTTTACCCATTATACTTTCTTTCAGTGATATGTTAGTACCGGTCCATTTCTCCACCTTGTTCCAAGACCTCTCCTCCAGCTTCTCCTCTCTCTTCTCCTCTGCCTCCCACTCCTTCCTGTCCTCTGGCTCCTCCTTCCCTCTCCCTCCTACTCCTTCCTCTCCATTGCTCAACATTGTGGCTGGTTGTTTTATTTTGGCATGTTTATACATAGTTGAGACAGGTGATGCTTAGAATAAGTATCACAATGCAATGTCTAGATTGAAACCAGAAAGTTGGGTAGAGAAATCAGCATTTGAATGAACAAGGGTACGGTGTATACATTCCAAAAGAACATTATATCAACACTAACCAAGGTTCAGAAAGCAGTCTCTGAGAGCCTGGTGGGTTTTTCCTAATAGGTGAGGTGAGCTTGCACAGGTCTGGTAGGGTCTTATATGTCAGGCTTGTTGAGGCATCGGATGTGATGAAGAGAGGGCAAGTGTCTGGCACGTCATGGCAGCTCATGCCTCATCTGCCTTGAAGAACTGTGGGGATGATATGGTGAGATAAGGGGTGTGAGTGGCTTTGTCACCTGCACAAGCATGCAGGAGAAGTGTGATTCTGTGGGCAAGGAGGGTTCAGAAGGAGCAAGGAGCTCTGTGGGAGCAGAGGGCTCGTTTATAGGGCTCACAAAAGTCTATACTCTTGGGAGTTTTACCCAAGGGATCTAAGGGACCCTTGTCACTCATATCAGCTTTGGGGTAGAGAAGGTCCCTGGAGAAACCTTTTGGAACTTTTCAGATCCTGCCGAGGAGGCAGAAGGTACAGACAGATCCAGTCATAGTCTTTAGACAAGTACCAGCTTGGAGCGAGCTAGCTCAGGCTTTGGGGCTTCATGCCCAGTGTCTCATACTGGAGGCAGTGCCGGCCAGCAAACATTTTGCAGATGAGAATGCAGATGCCCTCGATCACAGAAGAGATACGCGCCAGAACTCAGCCCCACAACTGCTGATTGGAGGTGGAGGCTTACAGGTCCCCTTTCCCACAGCCCTGACTCGCTGGACGTGCGGCTCGGATTCAGCCTGTGCCAGGAAGAGGCGGAGTTTCTGCAGAAGCGGAAGGTGGTGGTGGCCAAGGCACTAAGTCAGGTGCTTCAACAGGACCTGCGTGAGGATGAGGTGGGTAAGCTGGGACACTAGCCTCGGCTGAGGGCCACCCTGGGCTATCGGTCCTCCCTCTCTACGTTCTGTTAGCCACTCTGTCTTTCTCAGCCCCGTGGTGACTGCTGTGCCACCTGCCTCTCTGTGTTGGCTCTAGCTGCTGAGGTCCTGGTGCCAGGACAAGGGCCCTGCTGTCTGTGGTTCAGTTGTGTATTCACCAGGATAAGAGTGGGGCGCGCGCGCGCACACACACACACACACACACACACACACACGCATGCACAGGAGCCTGACATGACTAAACTGTCTTACTGATACAGCAGCAGTGAGATGACAATCTCACTCAGCCAGGAAACATTTTGAAAGTTTTATCACCTTAAGCACCCAAACCCCAACCTTCACCCACTTTTTCCCTTTCTTTTCTAATAGCGTAATGACACCTGTAGGAAGTTGAAGAGAAGCCCCTTCCCTTCCCAGAACCTGTTGCCTCTTCCCCTAGAGGCAGCTATAGTGCCCCCCCATCTCCTCCCCTCAGAAGGTAGGCTGAGACAGGAGCCGAGCTCTGACTGGGCTTCGGCTTCAGGAAAGATCTTACCATCCCTACTAATTGGAGGCAGGAAGTCAGCCCCAAAGATGAGATGAAAGCATCTGCCTGGCTTAGACAGCAGATTTCTTACTGATAGCATCACTGGGCTTAGAGCAAAGGTCACCCTACCAAGTACCCCACTGCTCTGTGAAAGGTGGGCCTCGAACCATCTCTTTCCCCTCCCTGTTCTCTAACTGGCTATCTGCTCTCCTCCATTTTTATTAAGCTGGGATCGCTCCATGTCCTTGTCTGTGGAGGAGCTCTTTCCAGCAGTCTGCTTCTGTGCCTACAGGTACCGAGGATAGCCATCATGGCCACGGGTGGCGGCACAAGGTCTATGGTCGCCATGTATGGCCACCTGCTGGGGCTGCAGAAGCTGAACCTTCTGGACTGTTCTACTTATGTCACTGGCTTGTCAGGTGCAACCTGGTAAGGAGCTGGGCACCATCTTGCTGGAGCCCAGAGGAAGTAGCCTGGGATCTGGTGGAACTCTGAAAGTTCCCATTCCAAGGAAAAGTGACTCAGGATGCCTGAGGAGCTCTACCATGCACAGCTGTGGGGTTTGGGAAATTCGGTTTAATTTCTCAGACTCGGCTGGCCCATCTGTAAAGTGGGGTTAGTAATAATCTTGGCCTCTCCCAGGATTAAGCACTGAGCTACTGATTACTGGCCGTTGCTGGCTATGTCCCTGGGGCTGTGGCAGCAGCCCAGGAAAACTCATCAACAGAATGATGAGTGAGCCTGGTGTTTCCGTCTGTCTGGGTGAGATGCAAGCGCCTTCTTTTGGGGCTGGGCCCAGTCTCCCAGCATGGGTACAGCTAGCCTGGTTGCTCTGGCTTGCCTTCCTGCAGGCCCTCAATGTTATCCTTTCTTCTTATCTCTGCCCTGTCAGACCTCCTCAAGCAGCTGAGAGGAGTAAGCAGAGCCTGCACAGGGCTGCCTCCTCCCCACTCTGCTGAGGTGGAAGGGAAGTGGGCACTGGGCTCCCAAAAAGAAGCCTGGTAAGGTCAACTCTAACAAGAGGCATAGCACCAGGGGCCAAACAAAATGAAGGTGTTATTTGTTCATTTCATAACAAGGAGCTTGTGGGTTAAAGAAAATGTTTCACTGAATGTCATCAACACAGTTATCTTTATATAACATGGTTGTGGCATAGAACTTTTTACATTTTATGTAGCATAAGGGGCTCACTAAAGTCATCACACCACCCTGGGGCTGCAGGAAGCCTCTCTGCCAGAGTCGTGCCTCACTCTGTTAGGGACTTAGCCCTGAGTCTCCCTGCTGTGCCTTTTCCTTTGATGAAACTCCACGTAGCTCTCATCAGAGGGGCTGGATGTGAACTTGTCCTGGGAAACCCTCACGCCCCACCCGGGCTCCATATCTACTCCTTAGATGCTGGAGGCTTTGGATCGCCTGGGCTAGAATGTGTGTTTGCACATTCGCTTTGCACCAAGCGAAGATGTTCATCAACCCCCAAGAGGGACTAGAACAGGCTATCCGGGGGATATCACTATGATGGTCAAGCCCCTCACATACATGACATGGAGTCTGCGTAATGCCACCCACACAATCCTAACAGGCGCTTTAAGTCATCTCTAGATTACTTACGGCACCAATCCAACGTAGTTGCTGTGTAGCAGGTATGTTCTCTTGTCTCGGGAAAAATGACAGGCCATAGAGGTTCAGTAAACAGGGAGAAATTTCTGAATAACTTCAACCTGCAGCTGGTTGGGTTTCTGGGTGGAGAACCTGCAGGTAAGGAGGAGCCTGCAGGTAACTCCCCCCTGTCATTTTATAAGTGGAGAAGCCAAAATCACTTGCCCCACGTCACTCGCATCAGGAGTCACAGACCTGGAATTTGATCTCCATCCAGGGAATGTGTTCAGTGGCTGCTCCCAGACAGCTATAAAGATAACTCACAGCACTAGAGAGATGCCCAGCTACGGAAAGCACATTCTGGTCTTGCAGAGGATCAACTTTAGTTCCCAACACCCATTACAGGCAGTTCACAAGCGCCTGGAACTACAGTTCTAGGGGGAGCCAATGCCTCACATAATTAAAAAAAAATGATGATGATGATGGTGATGACAACTATTATTATTATTATTATTATTATTATTATTATTATTATTATTATTATTATAGCTGATGTGGTAGTCCAGCACTCAGGAGTCAGAGACAGGTGGACTTCTATGAATTCAAGGAGACTAGCCTGGCCTACATAGCAAATTCCAAACTAGCCAGGGCTACATAATGAGACCCCCACCACAAACAAAAACAAAATAAGTAATAATAAAATAAAATATGTTTAAGATGATAACTTGCTTCAGCAGGCCTAGGAAACACTGTAGTGTTTCTTTAGATTGCTGTGTGGTGTGCAGAACACAGAGAGGGCCTCGGGCACAGCTAGCATGTTAGACTGAAATGTTCACAGGTCCCCTGCACTGGGGCAAAGCATGGGAAACATTCCTTTTAAAACAAAGATCAGCACCCTGAGGGCGGTGGCTCATGCCTGTTATACTAGCTAGCACATAGGAGGTAGAAGCAAGAAGATCAGGAGTTCTAGGCTAGTCTGAGCTACATACTGAGTTGGAGGCCAGCCTGGTCTACACAAAACCCTCAGTAAATGAAGAATAAGTAAATAAAGCACCAGCAAATGAGTTTGGGAAAGCTTTTTGAAAATATGAAAGTAACAGAGCAAATTTTATGGAAGGCAAAGTACTATTTGTAGAAGAAATCATCCATCTTCCATCTTTCTTGGAACCAATCCTAGGAAGAAGGAGGCTCCTGTTTGTATCATTGGGCACCCTTAGACAAATTCCCCTGCCACCAAGGAACCCTCTGGAACAGAATATAGAGAGGCCCTTCCCTATGTTGGCATCCAGAAGTTTGATCCAACAGAATCAGACAGACCCAGACCCCAGCTAAAGAGCACTGAAATGGAGAAAAGAGAGTTGACCACTGTTCAGGGTCATTCAGCTCCTGACCTGGAAATTTTTTTTAAAGCTTTCTTTAAAAAAAAAAATTTTTTTTAAATTACATGTATGTGTGTGTGTGTGTGTGTGTGTGTGTGCATGTCTGTGTGTGCATACACATGCTTGTGTACCCATGCCCATGTGGAGGGCAACTTGCAGGAATTGGCTCTTTCCCTCACTATGCAGATGGCAGGGATCAAACTCACGTAGGCATGCTTGTCGGCAGGCACCTTTACCTGCGGAGCCATCTTACCAACCCCAACCTGGACTTTGAGGCTGTGTTCAAAGGCTGCTCCTAAATAACTATAAAGTTAACTCACTCCAGCAGAGCCATGCCGGACTTGTGTGGGGCGGACAGGAAACAGAGAGGACCTCAGGCCCCAGCTTTCCTGCCCCCACCTACCACAGTCTGCATGTAAGATAAGAAGGAAAAGAGAAGTGGAGAATGAGAAAGAAGTGGGAGGGAGGAGGGGAAGAGGAAGAATAAAGAGAGAAAACAAATCTTTTCAAAAACTATTTTATGTACATGGGTTTTTTTTGCCTGCACACTGTGTGCCTGCCCGGTGCCTGCAGAGGTCAGAGGAGGATGTTGGGTCCCCTAGGTTTAATGTTTAATGGAGTTAATGATGGTTGTAAACTTTTATATAGATGCCAGAAATTGAATCTGGCTCCTCTGGAAGAGCAGTCAATGTTCTTAGGCCCCGAGCCCAAGAAATAAATCTTGAATTAGTGTCCTAATCACGGGAATGAATATGGCACAAGAGAAAGCACTCATGATCTGGAGTCAGCCGGTCCAGGAATCCAATGCTCCCAGCCCCAGCTCACCACAGTACTGGTGTCTCACCCAATGGTCACTTGTGATTTTTTTTTTTTTTTAATAAGAACTGTGTGAGCTGGGTGCATCATTCATAATTCTTACCACTTCAGTTAAGGAAACTGAGGCAAAGAGCAGTTAAGCAGCTTGTCCAAGATCACATAGCAAGTGAGGTACAGAGCCTGGTTTTGAACCCAGGAAGATCTAGGCCCAGAATCCTCATCTCAACTAACATGATATACCTGACATTAAAGGGAAAAAAAGGCATTCAAGAGAGGGCAGTGTTTACCTGCTTCTCACCACAAAACCCTCCATCATCCCCTTTCCTCCAGGCCCCTGTCTGGCCAGGTCTGGGATGCCTCACAATCTGCCCATCTTCTGTCTGGACACAGAACTGATCAGACCAGGGCCAGGGGTAGCCCCGTCATCTGCGCTTGTCTCTTGCCAGGACTATGGCTACCTTGTACAATGATCCTGAGTGGTCCTCCAAAAACCTGGAGCCTTTCATCTTTGAGGCCCGGAGACATGTTGTCAAAGACAAGATGCCTGCCCTGTATCCAGATCAGCTCTGCAAATGGCGAGAGGAACTCCGACAGCACCGCCAGGAGGGCTACAAGACCACGTTTACAGACTTTTGGGGCAAGCTGGTAGAGTACAGTTTGGGCGATAAGGTTAGTGTCCAGCCGTTCCTGGGTCCCACCTGCCTAGACTGATATTAGATCACACTCTTTCTTCCTCTGAACCTCCGTGGCCAGAGACATCAGGTTAGACCTGCAGGGACACTCTCAGGCTGAAAGAATCGTCAGCTGACCAAATGCATGTAGGGGTGATGAAGATGGCGAGGTCATCTTTCACATCTCTTTCGGAGGACCGAGACCTCAATGTTGGGCCAGCCTGGGTGCTCCCCTGCATGCATGAGGCATATTTTCCGAAAGCCATGCCAAAATAGCCACGGGAGAAAATGAGAAAGAAGCTGGGTAAAGCTAGAGAGCTGTGCTGTGTGGCTCAGGACGGCTTAGGGCAAGGCCTTTGGTGGGTCCTTTAGTCACAGCTATGTGACATATTCTGCATTCCCTGAATGAGCCTGCCTTGGCTTCTCATCACGAGGACAAAGGAAAGGTGACCTCAGCAGAGACAACTATAGCTTTCAGGACACAGCGGTCAGGGCCCTTCAGTGTTGTTCTTGGTCCCTGGAGGTCTGCAGGGTTCATTTTCACGGCCACCACAAGGAAACAGAGCTAGAAAGCTTTCTTTCTGTACAGAGTCAACACTGAGTGATATGTGCTTCCCCCCCAAACCCTGTTTGTGCTGGGCTGTAGCTGATGGCAGTTGTGTCAGATGTGGTAGAATGAGGTAGGGAGTCTCCAAGAGATGTGATCCTGTACACACATCAGGGTGAACTCAGCTAACGCCTGGCTCTGTCACGCCAGGATTTAGAAAAGAGCCACCTTTAGCTGTTGCTTGGCTCCAAAAACAGGGTTTCCCACTCACTTCTGTCAAGGCCACCAGCTCTTGGCCCACTTCCAAAGGTATATCGGAGGCTGTGAATTCAAACCAGAACTTCCGGAAGGAAGGTGGACAGCATAATAGCTGCCAACAGGTCCCCTCTGCCGTGTAATTAGGTATTTTGGGTCGGGGAAATGGCTTCATGGATAAAATGCTTGAGCACCCAAACTTGAAGACTGGCATCCTCAGAACCCACGTAAAAGCCCGGCAGGCATGGAGCTCCCTGCAACGCTAGCACTCAGGAGGCAGAGACAGCACCCCTGGGGCAAACTGGCTAGCTAGGAATTGTTAAGTTTCAGATTCAGGGAGAGACCCTTCCTCAGTAAATAAAGTGGGAAGCAATTGAGGAAGCAATCTGACATCAACCTTGGAACACACCCTACGCACACAACATGCATGCAAACATGCATACATGTATGTGTGCATACCATACATACATACATATGTACATACATGAAACACATGAAAAGGGAAAGAAAATGAGACATTTTGAGCAGTCAATGATGGCATGACTCTCATTTAAAAAAAAAAGATTTGTTTATTTATTTGTTTATTCTGTATACTGTGTTCTGACTGCATGTATGTCTACATGCCAGAAGAGGACATCATAATAGATGGTTGTGGGACTTGAACTCAGGACCTCTGGAAGAGCAACCAGTGCTCTTAACCTCTGAGCCATCTCCCCAGCCCCTAGACACTCATTCTTTTGTTGTTCTGAGATAAAGTCTCACCTTGCATAGCCCAGGCTAGCCTGGGACTCACGTTGTAGCTGAAGCTGGCTTTGAACTTGTAATGATTCTCCTGTTTCATCCTTCCAAGTGCTGGGACTTCATGTATGTGCTGCCATACCAGGCTAACTCTCATCTTTATTATTTACTTATCCCTCTTTCATTTTTTTAATTGAAAGAAAATTATTTAGATTTATTTTATGTGTGTGAGTGTTTCACTTCCATGTGTGAAGTGTACCTGGTGTCCACAGAGGTCAGAAGAGTGGCCTGGATCAATCTGCCGCTGCCTCCCACAAGATGGGATTAAAAGTACGCAATATCAAACTGGCATCAAAAAATTTACCAATAATAATCAAGAGCAACCCACATGATAAGACAACATCACAACTTTTTAGGCTAGAAGTCCGGGCATTCTGAAGGTCTATAGCAAAGAAGAACTAGGCTAGGAGGAAGCTGTGAGGAAGGCCCCACTCTTCCACTCTGCTGGGGCAGGAGTATGTTACCCTCCATAATCCTTGAGCCAACTGGGCTTCTTCCTGTGTCTGTGGCTTTGTATCTAGGACATTTAACTCTGTAGTACCCAGATCTCTGGGTGCAGCTGTGATGAGCACCCTGTTTTGCTCCAAAGAAGGCCCAAGAGTTTTCAGACTCACATATGTTTGCCATTCCACCCAGGGTGGACACAGGGTAACCACGGACGGTCAGAGCTTGGGCCCCCAGGACCTCACCTTTGCCTCATCTGTGCTGGCTGGTTCACTTTGGGGTACCAGGGTCCAGGCACATCGGCAGGGCTTGCTACACTGGTGACCCAACACAGGACTCTGGGAACTTGGGGCTTATCTAAACTGTCACCTAATTTCAGGTTTCTAAGCCGCTGGTTGAGAGAGAGAGAGAGAGAGAGAGAGAGAGAGAGAGAGAGAGAAAGAAAGAGAAAGGAGGGAGAAAGAGAGGAAGGAAGAAGGAAGGAAGGAAGAAAAAGAAAGGAGAGAAGGTATAAGGAATGGATAGGGAGAGAGATTTGCCTCTTAAATTTTGAGAGAACCCAGCACACCGTGTTAATAAGACAAAAATCACTGGTGCTGCTCAGGTTCAAGTAGTGAGCAGGAAATAATAGCAACGAAAAGAGACAGTGGTGGCTTTCTCTACCTTTAGCATATCCTCTAGCCCCTGAGACACGAGAACCCTGAGACCCCAAGAGACAGCCTTAAATTACAGAGCCAGCCTCACCCTACTTATGGCCTGTGTTGCCAAACAGCCTAAGTAAAAATTGTTATATATTATTCTCCAAGCGCATTTAAGAGTTGATACCTGGAGTCACTGCAGCCTATACAAGTTGCCTGGGGGGGAGGTGTGTGTGTGTGTGTGTGTGTGTGTGTGTGTGTGTGTGTGTGTGTG
>NW_026585504.1:15625478-15748178 GCF_907164565.1 Psammomys obesus
TGTGTGTGTGTGTGTGTGTGTGTGTGTGTGTGTGTGTGTGTGTGTGTTGATACAGAGCCTGGAAATGGCTGCTAAGGGTTCAGATTGTTCTCTTGTTCTTCACTGACTGCTTGCCAGCCACCTCTCCTAATCCCTGGTGTCCCTACAGAAATATGAATGTAAACTGTCAGAGCAGCGTGCTGCTTTGTGCCAGGGACAGAACCCTCTGCCCATCTACCTCACCATCAATGTCAAGGATGATGTAAGCAACCAGGATTTCAGAGGTAACACTGGTGGCTAGTGGCTTAGGAGGGGGCCCCTTCTTGGCGGGTTCGACACACACTTTACCAATCTCCACATCAGGAAGCAGTCCCCCACAGCTGGAGAAATTTCCCTCATGAATGGACATGATCAGGTCCCTTAGCTTTCAGTGGGAAATGAAGACCATGAAGGATGAGACTCTTAAGATTTTTTTTTTTAAGGCTGCCCAAAAGGGAAGCCTAGAAGGGTCAGTTTTTCGCCCCTGTATATTCAGCTTTGAGAAGCTAAAGTTTGAGCTTAGCAGTTTGTCCAGCAGCAAATGCCCCCTTGCGTCCCACAGGGGAACTGCAGCTTACAGTTCCAAGCTCCCCATGGCCCTGAGCCAGCGCTGGTGGGCTGGAGGGAGGGCTGGCTGGCTGGTTTTCAACTCGAGGCTGATACTGCTCTCTGTGTACAGAGTGGTTCGAGTTCTCCCCCTACGAGGTGGGCTTTCAGAAGTACGGAGCATTCATCCCCACCGAGCTGTTTGGCTCCGAGTTCTTCATGGGGCGGCTGATGAAGAGGATCCCTGAGCTTGAGATGTGCTACCTGCTAGGTGACTCTCAAGGATGCCCCGCCTCAGTGCTGGCTAGGCCTGCCTGTGACTAGCAGAAGGACAGGGAGAATCTTGTCCCGGTGCCAGTTGCCTTAGTTAGCCTTGAACCGTTGAACTTCTTGGATCTGCCACAGCACGTTAAACCAGTACTTCCATACTGACTTCCCTAATCTTCCTGAAGCCCGTTAGGCCCGGGGAGACATCAGGAAAGGGACCCTGCAGGACTCTCCCAGCACCCTAGTCTCCAGTGTCTGTTTGTAGTCTGCTCAGAAGCAGCCTGGGTATGAAAGACTGAGATAGAAAATTATCATGACCCTCACGTCTTCCTGTTTGACTTCAGGCAGCAGTGTGCTGGTTTCTGAGGAAGACTCGGCTCCCAAGCAGAGGTGGTCCTAGCAGGAAGAACAGGGCCACTGGGAAAGCTTAGCTCAGCTCCCTGTTCTTTGCTCCCAGGTCACTGAGTACAGGAGCCCACTGACTGTAACAGCCAGTCTTAGTTCTTCACTTCAGAGTCTCTTTTGCCAAAAAAAAAAAAAAATGACCTCAGAAAATAAGCCTGTCGTTACAGCTTCAAAAACAACTATTTGAATTTCTTTTATTTAAACACAGCGTCCATATTTCACGTACTCCAGAACAACCCATTGCAGGAAGTCTGACTTAAGCCGCATCTCTTCTATGAACTCCGCACAGAAACTCTCAGCCCACAGTTCTTCCTGCTCCCCCGACCCTACCACCCATGTGGTTCTGAAACCTACAGTTCAGTTTGAACTCTGTTTCTTCACTTGCTAGCTGTATGAAGTTGCGATAGGGTCTCACCCTGTAGCCCAGACAAGCCTGGAGCTTGCTATACAGCCTAAGGTGGCCTCAGATTCATGTCAACCCTCTTGCCTCAGCCTCCCTAGCTGGGATTACAGGTATGAGCCACCATATCTGGATATTATTATTATTATTATTATTATTATTATTATTATATAGTATTATTATGTAAATTTTACATGAACAAGTAAAAGCTAGTCTTATGTGTATCAAGGCTTACTGCATGCCGGACACTGTCTTAAGTGTCAACTGAAGCAAGAGCTGAACTGAGCTTGAATTTAAAGCCTGCACCTGTAAACCATCATCCCCCTGCTGTAGCTGTGCCTTGAGTACCCTCCTGCTCTCTGCACCGAAGAAAGGGAGGGAAAGAGCCAAGGACTAGCATCATCAGACACTGCATAGAACTGCTCTGTAGGAGATAGAAAGCCAAGTCTTCCCCACCCCCAAGCAGCCTGGCCCAGAGTAGGCATCAAGGCTGAGGCCAGACCAGGGAGGTTAGGGATGGGAGGGCAGGGAGCTTGGGGAGAGTTGCTCATGGCTTCTCCGCTCCTCTAGGCTTGTGGAGTAGCATCTTTTCGCTGAACCTGCTTGACGCCTGGAATTTGTCCCACACTTCAGAGGAGTTTTTCTACAGGTGGACAAGGGAAAGACTGCATGATATTGGTGGGTGTCGCCCTGGCCTCTCCTCTTTAGTGATGGAAATATTGGGTATGGATCATGAACTAAGGACCCATTTCTACATCCTCCCTGTGATCCAGACCCGGGAAGGCACTTGGGATGGAGTATTTTTCCTCACTGGTGGCAGGGGTGGGGGGAGGGGGCTTATAGATGGTACTTGCGCTGAGGCCCAGAAAGATAACCTGGAATATTCAGAGAGCTGATGAGCCTAGGGATCTGTGAGCACAGGGGAAAAACCAAACTTCTGGGCTCACTGTCCTCTCTGGGGCCTTCCTTATTGGGTATTCTCTTTCTCCCTCGACATACCCCCCATCCTTGTCTCATACCTCTTAGGCTTAGAGTTGAGCAAAGAAGGCGTGGACTGCATTTTGAAATGGCTCACTCTCAGGGGCTAAGCAGGCAGGTGCTACCCAAGCTGTTGTAACCTGTCTGCCGTCCCCTTTCCCCTACAGAGGATGACCCACTCCTGCCTGAAATCCCTAGGTGTGATAACAACCCCTTGGAAACCACAGTAGTGATCCCAGCGTCGTGGTTGTCCAACACCTTCCGAGAAATGCTCACGCACAGGCCCCTCGTGTCCGAGTTCCACAACTTCCTGTACGGGATGCAGCTGCACACCGACTACCTTCAGAACAAACAGTTCTCTAAGTGGAGAGGTACCCCAACCTGGACGCTCCTCCAGGGCTGGCTCTGCTGGGAGGAAGGAGAAGCAGATGTTGAAGTCGCCAGAGAAAAAGATAGTCTCCTCTGCTCACGTTAATGGTTTGGGCGAGGGGTGGGTAGCCCGCGTATGGCCGAGGGCCTGAATGAATATGGCTTTGCCAGTAGGGGACAATGCAGGGGTTCCCTGCAGAATCTTCGAAACAGTCCCAGCTGCAGAAGTTGGCCCCATTGTATAAACAGAGAGATACGGGCTCTTTTGGCAATGTCTTTTGGAAGCGCCTTTCACTGTGAGTTGTGCCCCCATTGTGGCTGAGCAAGTGTGGCCCCGCTCAGTCTCACAGCCTGAGGCCTTAAGCCACACTTTCATAGCTTTGATTCTGCATGCCTCTCCTTGCTAAGGCTTTAGGGATGAGATCTAGCATTCTTCCTATTCCAGCACATGGAAATCTTCTTTGATATTTTATTTGGCCATAGCCTGCAAAGTCCTTTAGCCTGGACTATTATTCTTGTCCTTGTTATCTTTTGGAGCAAAATAGGCTGATGGCTCTATGTTCATGGATACCCCTAGTTCATAAGATGGCCTTATAAACCCCTTCTCCCCGAGCTATATGGATGGGTCACAGTGGGCTTGTGTGCATAACCCATGTAAGACTTGCTAAAGCCTCAAGAGCATGCTCCTATACACTAGTCCAGAGAAGAAGGACTCAGTGTCTTAGAGAGAATGTGGGAGGCTAGAGGCCCAGGCTGAAGAAAGAAAGCTTCAGGCAGGGCACTCTGTCCATACCATTGCTACCACCCCACCCATAGCTGACGTTAGAGCACCAGGTAGGGTGGTAACTAGCGGACTTGATTTTCAGACACAGTACTGGACACCTTCCCAAACCAGCTGACACAGTCTACAAAACACCTGAACCTTCTGGACACCGCATTCTTTGTCAACTCCAGCTATGCACCCCTCCTCAGGCCAGAGAGAAATATCGACCTCATCATCCACCTCAATTACTGTGCAGGATCCCAGACAAAGGCAAGTATAGCAGACACGGCCCCAGCCCAGCCCAGCCCCAGCCCAGCCCCCAGCCGCTCCTGGGCTGTCACGGTCAGTGCCACGACCTCAGAGGCCTGCATAGCTGTAACATGGGAGAGCATGCTCTGCTAACACACTCTGAGACTACATGAGAGGAGCTTACACGGTGTGGGGCCAGAGGACCAAACCCCACTGGCAACCGGCTGGCTCTCCCATGCTAGGACTTGGGGTTTGCATGAATTCAGTGAATAGAAATTTTATGATTGCTTTTAAGCATGTGATGCGCTTAGCCATTTTTCAGCCTGGCTGAAAAAAAAAAAAATCCTGATGAGTTTGTAATGTCTTACTTTTAAAACAATCCCAGCGACCTGTGTAATCATATGATCACACAGGTAGCCGATGGTTGTGGTGGTGATGGTGGTATTATGATTGTGATTACTGTTATTATTACCTTTCTATTTAGGGGAAAATCCTGATTTTTGATTTTTGGTTGGTTGGTTGGCTTGGATTTTTTTTTGGGGGGGGGCGGGGTTGACTTTGATACAATCCCATCCTGAAGCCAGGAGAAGAGAGGATTTACAGACAGATGACTAGAAGGAGAGCAGTGGTTGTCCTCTGTGTTTGTAAGCAAGCAACGGTGTGATTCCCAGGGTCCCCAGGGTCTTTGTGGTAGGGGGCATGGCTGCTACCCTCGGCCACAGAGGGGGAAAGCAAGTGGCTAGCTGGAGACACTCGCAGGTAAGCTAGTACTGGACTTGAGGCTCTTTGGGACTTTAAAGGCACTTTTTCAAAGTTCATCCGTTGGACACTGCCCGTCACGACTCCGGGCGACCAGGTCCCAGTGTGTGTTGACCTCAGAGAACACCACCCCTGTGTCCCCAGTTCTGTGTTCTGTGTTTTCATTCAGGAAAGGGGCTTTCAGCTGGCTAGGCACCAGCCTGCTGCCTGGGCCTTTAGTCCTGGCCTGGCTTTTTTTTTTTTTTTTTTTTTTTTTCCCCTACAAATACTACACATTGGCAAAGCAGGTTGGGACCAGCGGTAGCTAGGAGAACCAGGAAAGCGGGCTCAGGAACTCTGCGTGGCTTGCCCACCTCGAGGCTTCCCGGGGTTAACAGCGTCCTCCCCTGCTGTTACAGCCGCTGAAACAAACCTGTGAGTATTGCACCGCCCAGAACATCCCCTTCCCCAGCTACTCCATCCAGGATGACGACAAAAGTCTCAAGGAGTGTTACCTGATGGAGAACCCCCAGGAGCCCGATGCCCCCATTGTGGCTTACTTCCCACTCATCAACGACACCTTCCAGAAGTACAAGGCCCCAGGTAAGTTCTCTCTATGTTGTGTTCCCGGTCCCCACTGGACACAGAGGAAAGCTCCTGGTTTTAGACTTACAGAATCTTCTGATGACCCCCAGAGGGGAGGCCTGGCTTAGCTCTAAACTGAGCCCAGAGAGCTCCTTCCATGCTTTCTCATGAACTGGTAACATGGTCTCTGCTCTTATTACTCATTTGGCCATTTATTGATACCCAGCTATGTGGGAACCTGAAATGTGTAAGCTGTGCCTCTGCCCCAAGGAGCTTGGGGCGGGGGGTGCCCCTATGAATGTGTATGCATCCAAGTGTGTCTGTGTGTGCAAACAAGTCCTCACAGCCTACCATAATAAGGGTCTATAGCGAATTCTCTTGTTCCAAGGTGTGGAGCGAAGTCCTGAGGAGTTGGAACTGGGCCAGCTGAATATCTATGGTGAAAAATCTCCCTATGCCACCAAGGAGCTGACGTATACAGAGGCCGCCTTCGACAAGCTGGCAAAACTCTCGGAGTATAACATCCTCAATAACAAAGACAAGCTCCTTCAGGCCATCAGACTGGCAGTGGAGAAGAAACGCATGAGGAGCCAGTGCCCCTCCTAGGCCTGGGGGAGCCCTATCTGTCTTGTGTCTGCTTCTGTTGTCAGAAGCATCACCCGTCAAAGCTGACCTCATGCACAGCCCTCTGGCCAGGGGAGCAGGCAGCTGGGCATGGGGTTTCTAGCAAAACATTACAAGTGAACAAAGGAGAGAGAGGAAGGAAGCAAGGAGGAGTCTGTTGGGAGTTTCTCTCCACTTTCCAGCAGGCAAGGTACTGCGGTCACGGGCTTCCACATAGATCCAAGTGTAGAATGTGAATGTATGGCTGCAGAGAGCGGGTAGTTCCCAAGAGACCTTGTCCTTAGGGACAGAGGCAGAAATCCCCTAAGCCTCCCCTCCACTCCTCTTCCTTCTCCCATGACCAGCCTAGAGAAATGCCCAGGAGACCAAGAACTGCTCTAAGTTTCTCTGGAAAAATGCTTTGTAAATGTAAGGTAATTGTGTCCTCGGAATTGTTGTTATCAATAGTATTTTGTGATTTATTTTTATTTTTTTTCCTACAATGAAGAGAAAGTTAGTAGAGAGCCTGGTCTCTGCTACAGCAAAGCCAAACAAGTGACTAACCCGTGTCACTGGTGCCGCTTCAGCTACCAGAGCCATGCGCTGGTGTGCATGGGAGCCTGGCGGGGACCAGGTCTAAGCACCCAGGTCCAGTGAAAGCAGGCACTGCCTACAATGTAGCAGAAACTCACAAAATGAGGATCCAGGATGCCATCCACGGAGGCCTGGGCAGACTGTGGGCACCGGCTACTTGAAGCTGTCCAGTGCCAGACTCTCGGACATTTCTCTGGCTTTCGGATGGGGTTATTTATTTCTAAGTATGATTCGTCTTATTTATCACAGAAACACCACAGCCAGTTTATCTAAGTTCTTGTACAGTGACTCGGAGAACAAGGTTAGAACCAGGAAGGATGGCCTCAGAACGGCGAATTACGACTCTGAGAAAGATATGTTTGGAAGAGAATCTTCGGGGAAGCCCTGAACACAGAGACACCCAGATTCCAGGCTTCACTAAAGGATAGAATGGAATCCCGAGGTGACTCCTCGGTGGGAAGAATGGATTTACCACACTCCCCATTCACCTTGGGGAGCCCGAGTCCACAGACTCCATTTTGCCATTGATAAGCTGGGCTTCTGGGCCTGCGAAGCCGGTTCCTACCCAAGGGATGCTGATGTGAGGTGGATGTCTGTCACCCTTCTCTAAGCCTCCTCTAGAGTAGCTGGCTGTTATTTCTTTTCTTTCCTCCACACAGGGAGCAGGCTCTGAATTATCAGAGCGAGCAAGAATAGGACCTGCATTTTGCAAGGTGAAGGCAGCCATGCCTTGGACTCTCTGTAGTATGTGGGGTTTATAAGATCACTGTACTGTTTGAACACAGAATAAAGTGGTCATGGGGTGAATGTTGATTCATCTGTTTTCATTATCTCCTGACCCCCATCCTTGACCCTAACCCTCGCCTCTGCCTTCAACTCCACAATTCACTCCTCTGGTCTTTCTTCTCTGTAGCAGCTACTAGGGGTTAGAGGAGACCTGGTCCACACAAGCCTGTTCTGGGAGACCTGTTGCCTCCTACAGGAGTGGCCACTCCTTGTGGTGAGGACTCCTTGTCTCTATGAAGTTGTCATCAGCAAGTGTCATCAGCCTGGGGCAGGCCAGGCTCTTCCAGCCCGTGTGTTTGCAGGAAGAACTGAGGGAAGCTGAAAGACAGGCTGCCTCGGCAGTGAGCACATGCTTCGTGCACAGCAGGCTGGAAACCATTTGCTTCCCAGGAACTCAGATTTCGGGTGTGTCAGTAGTGAGACCCCCACACTGCCACTCTCAGCATTCTGCAGAGTCCCCTGAAGCTTTCGGAACATTGGTGAAGGCCAAACTGGGGTTCCTAGCTTCAACACAGAAAGAATTTCAGGATGTGACCCAGGACTGTGAAGCACAGTTGGCGTTTTTATTGAGGAGCCTTTAATATAGGCTTAAATAAGAGAGAGAGAAGAGCCCAGAAGAAGAAAAAAAGACACACCCAAGTGGGATCATGGTCTTCCTAAGGGGAAGCAGAGAGAAGTCAGCTGTGCCCAAGTGTGAGTGAGCATGGGTTCATCAAGGGCGAGTGAGGGCCGTATATACATTTTACTTGGCTCTCAGGTTCCATCTCAAAAGGCTGCTGAGAAACCCCTTTTTCCTTCTCTTTCCCATCCTCTTCTGATTAGAGAGACAAGACAGCAGGGAGCTCCAGGGATGCCTTGGAGAAAATTGTAATCTGATAAGGGTAAAACCAGAAACCAGGGCCAGCAAGATGGCTGACTCAACAGGCAAAGTTAGGAAAAACAAAAACAGAAACAAAACTAACTCATCCAAACCTGGCCACCTGAGTTCAATCCCCAGAACCTCCACATGAAAGTGTGGCTGTTTGCACTGTGGCACGCACATGCACACACACACACAAACTCACAAACGCACACTCACTTGTATGCACACTGACATCTTTCTTTCTTTCTTTCTTTCTTTCTTTCTTTCTTTCTTTCTTTCTTTCTTTTTTAAAGAGGGAAACAAAAACCCCAGAAGCCGATAGGGTTGAACAAAGGGTTGAGTATGTATCTTTTCTTTGTAAATGGGATTTCTGGTGAGATTCCTAAAAAATTGCAGGTTTGCGGCTGGAGAGGGAGAAAGGCCTTAAAGCTTGTTAACTGTGTTGAGATTCTTGTTCTGTTGCTGATTAGAGGCTTCAACTTGATGCTTGGGTAGGGGCTCTCTCTCATTTCTCATGTCTCCAAAATTTTCCCTCTCTTTCTATCCTACCTCAGTTGAGGGGAAAGTATGGAAAGATTTTACCCAGACACGGTTGCTGAATGCCCTTACCTCTGCTCCCGGAACTCCTCGCTAACCACTTCCTTGCCAACACGTTCAACTTGCAATTCATTGGGATGCATTACTATTTTGGGGAGTGAGACACAAGAAGGGTCCAACCGGTGACTAACCGTCAAGAACCCCCTCATGCCTACCCTGTGGGAGGTCTTCGTGGAAACTGGTCCTCCCAGTCTCTGTACACAGCGGTTTGAGTGCAAAGAACAGGAGCAAAGAGGCCATGGGTAGCTTCACTCTTGGTTTCTGCTTGGGAAAGCAGAACTCCTCCCTGGCCATCCCCCCCCCTTACTCTCCTGCCTTGCTGGCATCCTATGAGGTCCTGTATCTCTGACCCTCCCTGACTCCATACTCTTAGCCATCTCGGCTATGCCAGGACTTAAAGGCTGCCTCTTATTTCAACACCTCGGCGTGCTAGTGCCGGCTAAGGCAACTTGCCCTTGTTCTAAGCATTGCAAGTCTGTATCTGCTGGTTTTTACTGTAAAGATCCTACAATTAAGTCGCTCAAGCAAAACTGAAGTTCTTTTTTTTTTTTTCTCTCAGAGATCTAGGCCTCTTTCAGCTTTATTGGCTATCCTCAAGATTGCCTTTTGGCCTATCATTACCACCTGTATGCCACCTGTCATGCCTGTATTCTGGGCAGAAGGGAAGATAAAGGGGGTAGGGCCAGGCTTGTATGAGTTAGTTTTGCTTCTGTTTTTGTTTTACTGAACTTTAAAAATAGGGAAGATAAAAGTCTTGGGACTTTGGGACTATGAAATTACCGTATCAGGCCTAGGCTGTCTGCATATGAATTTATCTTTGTAAGGGAACCAAACTTTTACCAAAAGAGCAAGAATTACCAGATGTTCCAGCTGATCTGTCTTTTCAGACTGTTTCTAACTCAGTAGCCTGTAGCCTAGTCTGGAACTTACAACGTAGCCCAGGCTGTCCTTAAACCCAAGGCTCCCAAGGACTGAGATCACAGGCATGAGCCACCACACCCAGCCTTTTCCAGCTATCTATGGCCCTGAGTATAAGGATGTAAAAGAAGCACTGAGTGATTACTGTCAAAGTCTGTTGGATCGAGGATCAAGAAGGCAGATCAAGGACAACATTTTCCCACTCATGTGTGAGACCTTAGCACTAGTGACTTGTACAGCTCTGGAGAAAACAATGGCTTACGTCTGAAAAGAAGACAGAAGAATCTACTTCAGGATGGCTCCTCGGGCCTGTGAAATAGCTCTGTGGATAAAGGGCTTGGCACAAGCCTGACCACCTGGATTCAATCCCCAGAACCCACATAAAGTTGGAAAGAGAGAGCTGACTTTACCAGGTTATCCTCTGAACACACCCATGCTAGGGCAGTCGTGTGCCTCCATGCATACATCACGCACACGCACAATAATGTAAGGAAGGAAGGAAATAAATAAATACGTAGATAAGTGATTTGTTGTTGTTGTTGTTGATCTGGGTCTTTCACTGGGCTGTCAGTCAGAGCACCCGCCCATTGTCTTCCCAGAATGGCCAGGCTCCTGGAGGAGATTTAGATGGTGGCGGCAGCTGACCTGTATGACTAAGGCTAGAAGGCACAGAGCTGTGCTTCCACAGAAATCTATTGGGGAAAGTTGTCACAAGCCAGATCAGGTTCAAGGGGACAAAGAACTCCCCTCCAAATAAGAGGCATGTAAAAAACTATGCGGTATGCTGGGCGGTGGTGGCACAGGCCTTTAATCCCAGTACTTGGGAGGCAGAGGCAGGTGGACCTCTGTGCATTCAAGGCCAGCCTGGTCTACAAGAGCAAGTTCCAGGACAAACAGAACTGTTACACAGAGAAACCCTGTCTGGAAAAGCAAAAACAATACAACATCAACATTAGGCAATGTTTTAAATCTTAGCCTGTAATACTTAAACATGACCCTTGTTCTCATTTACTAAGTAGACGTCACATTCCAGATTCTGTTGTAGCATGGTTCCTTTCTAATAAGAAGTGTTTAGTTAGGAATGCCATTCTTGCCTTTGTAAAGTAGTGGTCTAAGGTGTCTGCACACAGTAGGAAGGGCCCTGCTTCTGATGGCTCTTAGCTTTGCTGTCCCCTGGACAGTTCTTGGCCTCAGGATCCAGAATGAGCCCTAGAACTCCAGCAGCACATGAGAGAAAGAAGAATAAAACAAACAAACAAACAAACAAAATCATGCCTTTAATCCCAGTACTTGGGAAAAAGGCAGTCAGATATCTGAGTTCTAGGCCAGCCTGGTCTACAAAGTTGAGTTCCAGAACAGCCAGGACTACACAAGGAAACCCTTGTCTCAAAACAAAACAAACAAACAAACAAACAAAAAATCAAGTTTTCTTCCTGTTAAGAAGACTTCCTGGAAGCCTTGGGCTCACCTAACTCTGGCCAGAACTTGGTCTCATGACCACACTTGCCTGCAGGAAGCCTGGAAAATATAGTTCTTACCGAGATGGCAATGTGCCCAAGTACACAGTCAGAGTCATCTTGCTAAAAAAGGCTTCCCTGAGGTACCTACTTAGATGTCCCCACCTCCATATCTACTAGCTACATCTCCAGTGACCTCAGTGACCTGGAAAAGCAACAGGGTGTGAGGGTGAAGGGGCTTTCTCCACAGGCCAAAGAAGCCCCTCCCTTCTCCCAGGCCTGTAAGCCTCTCTGCATGTAACTGCAGCCACTGAACATTGCCCAAGGCAGACCTGTGACCAGGGAGCTAGGGCAACACCCTTCCACAGGAAAAACAATAGGGCCGGCAGAGGCGCTGCACACCTTTAGTCCCAGCTCTTGGAAGGCAGAGGCAGACAGATCTATAAGAGTTTGAGGCCAGCCTGGTCTACAGAGTGAGTTTTAAGACAGCCAGAGCTACACAGAGAAACACTGTCTTGAAAAATTAAAATAACAACAACTATAGAACCTAGCCAGATTTTGGCAAATATTACATTATCTCTCATATGCAGAATCTAGATTTGAAAAGAAATTCGAAGGTAGAACAAAGACTATTTAGGGAGAGGAAAGAGGCCAGTTGAGAGAAGAAGAGGGACAAAAGGGCAACGTGATCCAAGTATATGATCTACAATGTGAAAACCTCAGGTGAGCTTGGAGACATGATTCAGTAAATAAAGAACCTGTGCAAGCATGAGGACCTGAGATTGGATCCTCAGCATCCACATAAGAGCTAGATGCTTCAGGGCACAAACGTAGCTACAGCGTGGGGTTGGGGGTGCATTGGTCCAGCCAGCCTAGCCAAGTCAGTGAGTTCCTGGTTCAATGAGAGACCTTCTGAATCTTAGTATAAGGCTACTTTTTGCCAGGATTATACAGCACAGCCCATTTCTGAACATCTAATGACACTACCTGTAAAACTCCAAGTCATAGGATTAGGTTGCAAAAACAACTGGATGAAAAGAGTGGAACAGGGACTTTCAGTGGGAAGAAAGCAAAGCAAAGCGACACCACAGTTTATCAGTGGACGCAGGATGACAGAGAGGACGAAGTCAAGGACTTAGCTAGAGCAAGAATGCTGCAGGGCAGCTGCAGGAGGAAAAGGCAGGCAGCACAGCGCCCGAGGGTAGGGCCTGCAGGACTTCCTTTTGTTTTTGAAGGACTAAAGGCAACTAACTCTTTGTGCTTCTTCCTTACTTTTCTTTCCTGCTTGTAAAACAAGAATGTGATTGTTCTGTAAAGTTTGAAAAAAATTCTAAAGCCCATAAAGAGAAAACTAAGGTTATCTTTTCCCACATTTAGGGGTTCATCACTTCTATCTTTTTCTTGGATATCTTAAAATCTTAAACAAAAATACAAAACTTCTGTATATCAACTTAAAAAATAAAAGTTGTCATTTTTCAAAAAAAAAAAAAACACTGTATAGAGCTGAAGAGATGGCTCAGCAGTTAAGAGCACTGGTCATTCTTTCGGAGGACCCAGGTTCAATGCCCAACACCAACACCCACATGGTGGCTCATAATCATCTGCAGCTCCAGTTCTAGAGGTTGGACACCTTCTCCTGGCCTCTTTGGTCACCAGGCACGCATGTAATAGACAAACATAAGACAAAAACACTCATACATATAAAATAAATTTAATTTTAAGAAAGACCCTGTCCCAAAAAACAAAAATAAAACAATATACAGCACAATACCATACAACACAGAATTCATCACCTTAGCCATTTCTAAGTACACAGTTCAGCAAGTGTAAGCATTTCACATTGTTGGGCAACAACTCTATGTAGCTTTTCCAATTAGCAAAATGGAAACTCTATACCCACTGAACAACTATTTCCTCTGCCCCGAAACTTCTGTAACCGCCACTCTAACTCCGCTCCCTGTTTCTGTGAACCTACTTTAGAAACCTCCATGAAAGTGGCAGCCTACTGTAGTCACTTCTCGGTGGCTGGCTTCTTCACCACAGGCCACCTTCAAAAATTCACCTATGCCACATCGTGTGGCAGGATTCCCTTCCCTTGTAAGGCTAAATAATAACAACCACCACACCATTCAGCAATTGCACATAGATGAACATTCAAGTTGGTTTTGTCTCTTGGAAAATATAAGTAATGCTCCTATAATCATGGCGTGCACATGCCTTTTCAAGATTCTGCTTTACATTTCCAGTGTGTGTGTGTGTGTGTGTGTGTGTGTGTGTGTGTGTATGCATGCTGGTTCACATAGTAAATCTACTTATATTTTTCTGAGGAACTACCATACTGTCTTCTGTAATAACTGCATGTGCATTCAGTTCTCTAATCCATCTTTTCCACTTAAAAATGTTTTCATGCGTGTGTGTTTCTGTAAACTACATACATTATAGTACCCTTGACGTCAGAAATCCCTAAGAACTGGAGTTACAGATGATTGTGAACCACCATGTGAAGGTCAGGAATCAAACCAGGGTCCTCTGCAGGAACAGTCAGTGCTCTTAATCGCTGACGCATCTTTCCAGTCCCTGCTTACTTTATTTTTTAGACAGAGTCTCATGTCGCCCAGGGTGCTCATCATAGCATGCGGTACTGGGGAATGAACCCAGGGCTTCACGAATGGCAAGGCAAGCCCTCCACCTGCTGAGCTACATACAATCCTAACCCAAAACAGCTCATTAGTATTCTTCTTATATGACATTAAGTTCAGCAACTGCCTAGGAAACTACCATTTGTTTCAACTCTTTGAGGATAGCTCTAAGGATAGCTGCAACAGCTAGTTGCAGCTTTTCAGTAAATAATAATAAATTAATGAAAATTAATAATAGTTGGGTGTGGTGCCGCACGTCTTTAATCCCGGCGCTCAGTGGGGCAGAGGCAGGCGGATTGCTGTGAGTTTGAGGTCAGCCTGGTCTACAAGTCCAGAACAGCCAAAGCTACACAGAGAAACCCTGTCTTGAAACACCAAAAACCAACCAACCAAACAAACAAACAACAAACAAGAAGCCATATACTTTCAGATAAAGTTTTATATTCATTATCCCTTAAGACACTCATTATACCATCAGGATAGGTTCTTCAACATAAAATTCCTGAGTCAAAAAAGATATATTCTTGTCAACTCACCAAGGAATGGTTGACATATAATCAACCGCATGTTTTGAAAGTACATAATTTGGTGGTCTAGAGAGATGGCTCAGTAGTTAAGAGCATCAGGTTGTTCTTGCAGAGTACCACTTGGTGATTTACAACTATCTGTAACCTCAGTCTCTGGGGACTCTCACACAGAATTCTGGCCTCCTTTTGTGCATGTATATGATGCACAGATATATAAGCAGGCAAAACAGCCGTACATGTAAAGCAAAATTTTTTAAGGGAAGTACATAACTTGATTCCTTTTCCTAAGTGTCCAAGTGTGATTCAATAACCAAAATGAAGGTCAGGAAGGTCATCTTTTTTTTTTTTTAAATGCATGAGGTTCTTTTTATTATAAATCATTACAAGCTGCAGCTTGGGCCCACACCCCCCACTGCCAAAGTGGTGAGAGCCGAGCACCCCGTGCTCAGGTTAGTTGGGTGATTTTGAGAGGAAGGTCATCTTTTATTCTCAAGTTTTCTCCTGTGCCTCCCCCCTCCTCTCTATAACCCTTCTTCTGTTACTCAAGCTAGGTTAGGTGTGTTTATCTCTCCAAGAAATAAACATTTCCCAAAGGGGTCGTATTGCTTTATAGTCCCACAAGTAATACAAGGCAGTTACAATTTCTCCCCAACAATTTCTACTGTCTTAATAATTTTGCAGTCTATTGGGTAGATCGTGATGTCTTTCTGTGGGTTTAGTTTGCCTTTCCCTAATGCTCAGTGGTGTTAAACGTTGTCAGACCTTCTTTTCTGAAGCGTCTGTTGATACTTTTTCCACTTTTAATTTGATTATTTCGTTATTTAAATTTGTTCATATTTTTAATTTTATATGTGTTTTGTCTTCCTGGATGTCTGTGGGCACGCCTGGTAAAGTTGGTTGAGAGCTGACCTGTGGTGTTGATAATCAAATTTGGGTCCTCTGGAAGAACAGCCACTTCTCTTAGTCACCAAGCCATCTCTCCAATCCCCTCGCTATTGAAATTTAAAAGGTCTATACATTCTGGACATAAACTTTTTCAGATGTTATTTATAAATATATTCTACAGGTTTGCGCCTTGCCTTTCCCATAGTTCTGTCATGGGTCAGGCATTCTTGTTTGATGAAATCTAGTTTACCAACTAATTTTCTCTATGTGGATGTCCCCCTCACGTTATAAGGTATTTCCCTAATTTGTAAATTTTATATTTAGCTCTAGGTTTCTAATTTGTAAATTTGTAGATTTTCTAATTTGTATATTTTATATTTAGCTCTAGGTTTCATCTTGAATTAATCTGAACACAGGCTAAGAGACCTGGATCCAAATTCATGCCTCTGTATACGGATAATGTTTTAGAATTATCTGTGTGTCGTGTTTGGTGGTGGTGGGGGATGGAACTCATTGTTTCATGCATGCTTAGCTTCTGTGTTCTAAGCTGTTTATAGAAAAGGCTTCCTTCCCCAGTCTTGCTGGCACATGCCTGTAATCCCAGCACTTAGGAGGTGGAGGCAGAGGAATCAAAAGGAGTTCAAAGTCATTCTCGGGTGTCTAGTGAGTTTGAGGCCGGCATGGCTGCATGAGACTCCGGCTCCAAAAGGAAAAACAAACAGATTTTGAATTATCCACTAAGTTGTCTTTGTATTTTGTCAGAAATCAGTTGACCATATATGTGTAGAACTCTTCCTGGGCTTTGTCCCATCACTTAATGGTGACATGTTCTGAGAAATGCATTGTTGGGCCTGTGTAAGGACCATGGAGTGTGCTTACACAAGCTAAAATGTGATGTCATAAGTCAAGGGAGTCTTACAAAAGCTTGCTGCCTGCTGCTGGAATGCCATTATCGTACGTTTAGAAGATAATGTTTGCATTAATACCACCCTGTCTTGATTTTTGTAGCTTTATTACTCTTGAAATTAGGTAATAGAAGAGTTAATTTTTTGTTACATTTTACATTGTCTTGTTTATTCTGGGCCCTTCACATCCACCATGTGAAATTTAGAATAGTTTTGTTGCTTTTGACTAAAACAAAAACCTGCTGAGGTTTTGATTAGGATTGTATTAGTATATGTTCAGGCCTACATTTCTCTTAGAAATATATTGTGGTTCTCAGCATATAGACCTTGTACATTTTTTTAAAAATATATTTATTTATTTATAGAGTATTCTGCCTGCCTGCATGCCAGAGGAGGGCACCAGATCTCATTATAGAGCCACCAGGTGGTTGCTGGGGATTGAACTCAGGACCTCTGGAAGAACAGCCAGTGCTCCTAACCTCTGAGCCATCCCTCCAGCCCCCAGATCTAGCACTCAATATTTCTTAGTTTTGGTGCTATTCCAAGGCATGCAGATTTTCCTCATTGTTGTTTCTAGAATGTAGACAGAGCTGGTTCTTGGATCCAGAAACCTCGCTAATGAACTCAGCTCATGGCGACAGCAGCTTTCTGTCTGGATATACATAGTTTACCCATTCTCCTACTGAAGGCCACCTTGTTTGCTTCCAACTTTTAGGGTGGACAAAGCTATCACGTTGCTCTCCCAGGCAACACCTGGGCAATCCTTAAAATGCAGTTTTACAGCTCCTTGATGAATCAGCTCCGCGTTCCTGCCAGGTTCAGGAAGTAATTCATACACGTTCTCCAAACTTTATGCACACAAGAATCACCCACTTGTTGAGCTGCATTTTTTTTTTTCAACATTTTCAACTGAGTAGGTCTGTAGCGAGAACTAGAGATGTGCGTTTTAACAAGCCTCTCGCCCCATTCCTATGCAGCTGGCCTCACTGGCCACACTGAAAAAAAAAAAAAAAATGCGCTAACATTATTTCTCACTTAAGATGCGCAGGGGATGGTCAGTTATTTCTACCATTGTCTAGGAGAAAAAAGGTCTTTGATTGATCCGGAACTGAGCGGTGGCAGGAGAAATGTCTACGCGAATAGATTGAAGTTCATTTTCTCTCATTTCGCCAGCAGTTCCATCGGTGATCTCTTCGGCAGCAAACTGGGCAATAATAAGCTGCCAGCGGGGGGGAAAAGAACCTGTCTGTCAACTTTCCGAATTCTCCGTCCCCAGTATCCAGGTCCAAAGGCTTGGGATGAGTGGAGCTCCGGAAGGACGGCCTCCGGCGGTTCGTGCTTGCCAGCTCAGACTTGCCCGGAAGCCGACGCCACCTGGCCAGAAGGATGTACCGGGGTGGACGCGCCCATGCCACCCGGCTCGGGCGACTCCCGCTCCTAGCCCAGCCCTTTAGACCGATGCCGTCATCAATAACTCAAGACGCGCCTCTCCATTGGCTGGAGCCTCGCTGGCAGACGCCCAATGAGGAAGGACCCTCGGGTGCTTCTGCATAATGAGCGCGCGTCCGTGACGCAGCGGCTGGTGATTGGTCGCCGCGGCGTGGGGGCGGGCCCGCGAGCGGGCGGCGGCGAGCGCTCCCGAGCGCGCAGAGCGAGTCGGACTGGAGCGCGGCGCGGCTGCGACTTGGCGGGCGGCGGCATGTTCAGCTGGATGGGGCGGCAGGCGGGCGGGCGCGAGCGCTCGGGCGGCATGGACGCGGTGCAGACGGTGACCGGGGGCCTGCGCTCTCTCTACCAGCGCAAGGTGCTGCCGCTGGAGGAGGCGTACCGCTTCCACGAGTTCCACTCGCCAGCGCTGGAGGACGCAGACTTCGACAACAAGCCCATGATCCTGCTGGTGGGCCAGTACAGCACGGGCAAGACCACCTTCATCAGGTAACCCGGCCGCTTGAGAGCATGGTCTGCCCTCAGAGTACACTCCAAGCCCGGGGGCCTGTCGCCTCCCCAAGCCCGGGGGCCTGTCGCCTCCCCAAGCCCCGACTCGAGCAGCGCGAGGGGAGCGCGCTGCGAGCCCTTTCCTTGCTATTGCCAAGGCCTTCCTTGAGCCTGTCAACCCTGGTCTGTCTGGGAGCGCAGGAAAGGGAGGGTGAGGCTCTGGAGAGCATCATCTGTGCAGCCTAGGGCTGGAAGTGGTAAGGAAGGTGTGCGGGTCCTAGGTGACCGAGAGATAAGCTTGTAGCACAGTGACAACGAATGAATGAATGTGAACGAGTGAATGCCGCGGTGGAGGTATTGCCATGCCCTTAAAGTGCCACTCTCTGCTACGGCTGCTGCCATCGTTCAGCTTTATGGTCTATAGGAAGTTAGCCGACGGTGTGGCCGCCTCTCCAGCCTGTGGAACGAAGGGGAGTGTCAGGTTACTATTTGTTAGTTTCCATTTCTTCACCCTTGACAAACTGAAAATATTTGTCACGGTTGCTCTGTCTCCAGAAGCAGTAGCCAGTACTTGCCCTGCGGTTCTGATCACATAGCTTCCTCTGAAGTGACTCGGTGAGAAATAATTTACAATGAAACAGACTGCTTTTTAAATAAGGCGTCTGTTTCAAAAACAACCAGCATATTAACACTCCCTTTCTTTGGGAAGATTTGGTTTTCTGAATTAAAGCCCCTATCAGTCTAGGCGAAGTAAGTGACTGAACACTTAATGTTTGGAGCCAGAGTTTTAGAAACACGCTCTTCATCATTTGATGTTCAACAGGTGTTCAGAAAACTGCATCTGTCTTTGGGTACGTGCCATTCCTGTTAAGTACAACCCCTTTTTTCTTCATAACTGTGACATAAAGAGTTCCAACAAATAGAGTAGTTGTTACTACAACTGCTAAATCTAGACCACATACAGTGTGAATGAACTCAACAGAGGAAATACATTGTGTTTTGAAATGTGAAAGAAGAGAGAGAAAAGTAATGTTGAAATTGTTTCATTTGCTGCTTTTTAATAAGCTGAAAGTAGTGTTGAAAATGTTACCTCACCAATGAACTCTAGATATATTACAGCAACTGGCTCCTTGAAAGGTGCCGAATAGCTGGCCGCGATGGTGCTTGCCTGTAATCCCAGGATTTGGTGATTGTGCCTTCCAGGCCAGCCTGGGCTACATAAAGCAATCTAGGATGACCTGGGACAAAAGACCCTGACTTCTAACCAAAACAACAGCAACAAAACCTAAGAAGCACTAAGGTGTTAGTTAGTAGCAGTTGTGAGTTACTGGGTTAGTGATACAAGAGTGGGGAGAGAGCTTTTAAGCTCAGAGCAAAGAAGAGTATAACACTGTTAAGATGTCCTGGTGGCAGGTTCAAAGCCGTCCCATCTGTTTCCTCCTGTTTGTCTTGGCCATGGGCCTCTCTGTACCTATGGGTAATTAGTTAGGGAGCCTTTCCTTGATGCTGTACCAACCTAGCCTAAAGATAGAGTATGTTCCTCTGTCCATAGCCCAGATAATAAACAGGCCTGAGGCAGAGCACAGCTCATTTCACTGGAACATGTATCAATCCTTTTTCCCACCCTATATTATGTTATAGTCTCATTCTTCTCTGACTTATTAGAAGAAGCTTCATGGCATAGTGTTATGACAGGTTCTTAGATTTGACTCATGGCTGTACCTCTCAATTAAGCACTTTGTAGTATTCAGAACTCAGTAGGAGCTACAACCCCGGGAGGAATCACCTTTTTGGGAGCTTGGACCAAATGGCTTTGTCATTACACGGAGGGCCCAAAGTGGACCTGGGGGTTAGAAGAAGATCTCTGTGGACAGAAGCTGGATGACACTACACTTGTGGCATCTGAAATCGATTCTAGGGAAGAGTAGGAGGAAGTGATTGGTCTCTGGGAGGAAAGCAGCAAACAGCTGTCCTGGAGGCCCGGCACTTGGAGCAGCAGAGGAGAGGGCCATGAGAGCTAGCCTTCCTGGACCTCGCTTCAGTTAGGTCCTGGCTGGGGTGCTTAGTGCTCACCAAACCTGGGGAAGGGGCTTGTAATGTCACAGATTCTTTTCCGTCTCACTAACACAGGAGCCACGGTGTCATGGAGAGAAGCATTCCTCTTCACTGTAAGCCACTCCATGCAGCCTTGATTATGTATATTACTCCTAAAAATCTTGTTTTTCCTCTCTTGTTTTGGAGAAAGTAGGAGTCTCATTATATGTGGTGGGCGAGAACACGCATCAGAACTGAGACAGCTAAGTGTGTCGCTTGTTTTGATGGGAAGATCTCCTAGGTGGGATGCCTAAAGAGCTTGGCATGTCACGCAAATATGCTCACTCCTGTATAGATAATCAGGAGGGGCCAAGTGCCAGGAAGAGAGTTAAATAAAGAGTGAGGATGAGGTCAAATGGAAAGAGCAGATTAGTAGAATCTCCTATAGATCATAGCATTGAAAGGCTAAAGGAGGCTTCAGAGGTGGTAGAGATATTGGTCAAAGTCTCTCTGGGGGAACAGGACAACAGCTGACAGCTCTTATTTCTCAGAAGACAGGATATATAGTAAGAACTGTTAAACTGGAGAGGTCAGAAGGATTATCCAGAGAAGGAGAAGGGATTGGCACTGTAGAAACAACCATATCATCATTGATTTTAATGGCTGAGGAAGGGCAAGCGTATTCAAAAAGCCTGAAAAGAAAAAGTTTCGTGGGTTGGTTCTGCAGTTAAGAGCACTCACTGCTCTTCCAGGGGGCCCAAGTTTGGAGTTTGGTTCCTAGCCACATGTTAGGTGGCTCACAATCACCTGTAACACCAGCCCCAGGGAATCCAATGCCCTCTTCTGGACTCATGAGCACCTGCATTGATACGTGTGCCCCTATGCATACCCCGTACACAATTAAAAATAAATCTATTAAAATTTTATTTCAGAGGTTCCTCCACAAAAAAAAAAAAAAAAAAAAAAAAAAAAAAAAAAAATTACTGGGCCCAGCTGCTATAAAGCAAAATCATTCCACTGTGAAACATGGGAGGCTCCCCGGAAATCAATTAAAACTACAAACTGCAACTTCTGCTCTTAAGGGTTCTACTTCCTCTCTCCCTCCTTCACCCTGGCAACGTTCCCAAAGAAAGCTTATTCTAATGAGGAGAAAAGAAGAAGTGACTTCAGAGACTTTTGTAGGCTGGGCTGGGGATAGCTCAGTGGTAGATGTCTGGTCCTAGGTTCAATCTCCAGAATGGAAACAAAGCAACTAAGTAGGCTGTAAAGGGGCAGAGAGCAAGGCAATAAGGCAGGGAAAGACACAAACTGCATCCAGATTGGAAAAGAGTAAAACTGTTTGCAGACCATATGGTCTTTTATATTTAAAAAAAAATTTTTTTTATAACAAAGTACAGAAGTTTTTGCATTTTTGTAAACTTGAAATGAACAGCCGCAAAGTGGCATTAAGCAGACAAACTTGCTTATGATAGCCTCCAAAAAGGATAAAGTATTAACACCCAACAAAAAGAGATGCAAGACTTCCGCATGGAAAATTAGAGGGATTATGGAAAGACCTAAATGGGGGAGGGGGACGGGGGACCATGTAGAGATGGCAGTGCTCCTGAACTGTTTTCTGAAACAGTCCCAATGTGTGTTACTTGGTATCATGGACTCGCCATAGAACCCAGGATGGCCTCAAACTTGTAGTCCTCTTACTCCTGCCTCTGCAGGTCTAGGGTTACAGAGGTGTTCCACCTCACCTATCCAGTGTACCGAATTCGTTTTCAGATTCAAAATATAACTTCTATTGAAATATTTGGTTTTTTTTTTTTATTGCTTGTTTGAGGCAGCAATTGACAGGCTGAGTCTGTAATTCTTAGGAACCCAGAATTACAGAACACGGCCCTGAAAAAAAGAACAGTTTGGAGGACTCACATTTCCTGGTTTAGAATTTATCATGTAACTACTGAAAGCCATGCAGTGTGGCACTAGAGGAAGGATAGACAATCAGTGGTACAGACCTGAGCGCCCCAAATAAACTTCATATTTATGATCAGCTGATTTTTGACAAGACATCATGACAGTTCAATGGAAAAAGGCTAGCTTTCTCGCCAGATGATGCTGGGACAGCTGAATACCCATGTGCCAAAGCAGCAAAGAGATTGCTCGTGCATATGCAGTTTCTTTTTGGAGCGATGAAAGTGTTCTGAAACTGAGTAGTGGCACCGATTATAGAACTTTGAGAGTGACTCAGACACGGATCTACTCTATAGAAGAGGAAATTTTCTGGTATATGAATTGTACTCCAGTCGGTGTTGGGTGTAGCTCAGCAGTGAAGTGCTTGCCTAGCATGCACAGGGTCCTGGGTTTAATCACTAGAAATGAAAAGCAAAAACAAACCAATAAAAACATTCTTCTAGTATGAAGCAGCCTGTAATTTTGATTTCCATAATTCTGTAATTAGTGCGAGTCAAGTAATTTGTGCATCTGTGTGTGCTAATTTAAAACGAAAAAAAAAAAATGTATTCCAGAAAGAAAACAAATTGGAAATGAGGTAAAGAAACAAGAGCAAAAATAATAAAGGGAACTAAGAGTAAATGTGAGGCAAAGGGAGTACAAATGGCTACTGTGGAATCCTGTGGTTTTGTTTCTCCTTGTATATCTTGTCAGTCAATAAACATTAATCATTCATAATACTCAAGTTGATAAAATAAGTGCATGATGAAATTTTTCACAAGTAAATGCTTAATGAGGGCTGGAGAGATGGCTCAGTGGTCAGGAACATTGGCTGCTATTGCAGAGGAGCCGGTTTGGGTCCCTGTATTCATAGGGTGGTTCACAACCATCTGTAGCTCTAGTTCCAAGGGAGCTGACACCCTTTTCTGGCCCCCACAGGCAGCATGTACTTGATATACTTATATTCATAACACAAAAATACTCAAGCATAAAAGAAAAAATTAATGCTTAGCATTATTATGTACTAAAACTTTAAAGGTACTATTTTAAATATAGTATTTAGGGGCCGTGTTCAATAGATAAATTGGTGAAGTGCTTCTCCAGCATGCAGAGGCCCTGGGTTTCCATAGTACCATATAAATCAGATGTAATGATACAAGTCTGTAATGCCAGCACTTGGGAGAGAGAGGCGGCAGGAGCAGAAGTTCAAGGTCATCCTTATCTGCCATAGCAAGTTTGAGGCCAGCCTGGGCTAAATAAGACCCTACTATCTATCTGTCTGTCTGTCTGTCTATCTATCTATCTATCTATCTATCTATCTATCTATCTATCTATCTATCTATCCATCTATCTATCTATCTATCTATCTTCATTCTCCTGTCTCCCTCTCTTCGTTCCCCTTTCTCCCTCTCTCTACATACATACATACACACACACACACACACACACACACACACACACACACACACATGCACACTTACATGCATGTACTGTTTAGTAGGGAAAAGCAGTAGAAACTGTGAAGTACAGCATTTTCAGCTAGTCTCTGGTTTGAATCCCATGGATTTCATATGGTCATTGACCTCTCCCTGGAGAGACAGAGGATGAAACATACAGAATGGGGTTGTCAGCCCTTAGCCTACAAGGCTGAAGAGTAGGGAAAGGTGATGCCTCTGGATGCTGTTATCAGGAGGAGGGTTGCTAAACAGCCAGGTGGTCAGTGGCTTGCCCACTCATTGTATCATCTGCTTGCAAGGTGTCAAGTATCAAGACAAATGTTGGTGGAAAGAAAACTTTTGCAGTAGTGGTAGTGGGTTTGTTTTTTTGTTTGTTTGTTTTTGTTTTTGTTTTTTTGGTACTGGGATTTGAACAAAGGGTGTTGCATGTGCCAAGCAAGTAATCCACTGTTTTAATTTTTTTTTAATTAAAAATTTCTCATTTAAACTATTAGTACTAAAAGACATTTAATATACATTTTAAACCTCAGGACTGTGAGCAAGGAAGTGTTAGGTTCCTAAGTCTGGCTGAATCAGCTTTCAAAATAAAGATCCCAGGGTCCCATCTGAGGCATCTTCGGTTGGGATGTGGCTGCCAGAGGCTCTCTCCGGTTCTTCTGGGAACATTTGAGGACCATTGATATCTGAAGGGCAATGGAATCAGTTTAACCATCAAGCCTTAAGAAACTCAGCCTTGATCCAGCAGAGGGAGACTGACTCCAGTGAACGCTCCACCTGCTTTATCTAATCACATTTTTAGCAGAGACTCCGATGAAGACATAGAAGACCCGCTGGGGATTACATGTAAATACAACTCAGCAAAGTGATTTTCCCCCCCACATAATGTAACCTGTTGAAAATTTCTAATGTCACTAAATAATATTCCAAAGTAATTTCAGGAGCTAGGAAGATGGCTCAGTGGGTAAGCACACATGCTCTCTAAACATGAGTGCCTGAGTTCAAACCCCCAGCACCCACATAAAAAGGTGGACATGCTCTTGGGTACTTGTAGCCCCAGCAGTGAAGAGACAGGTAGGTAGCTGAAATGACTAACTACGAAGCTGTTTCAGCGAGAGACTTTGTCTGAAGGCAATAAGATGGGAAACAGTAGAGGAAGATACCTGAAGTCAATTCCCAGCAACCACATGGTGGTTCACAACCATCTATAATGAGACACACATGCAGGCAGAATGTGATATAATTAATAAATAAATAAATCTTGAAAAAAAAGCAATTAAATGTGGATAGACCTTCTACGTCACCTATGGTTGTCCCCTGGCCATGTGCATATGTACACAGGCACACACACAAAACCACTCCATATTTTTCCAGGCTTATTCTATCTGCCAATATCCATGGATATTTTTCAGAAAGGTTACTTCAAATTAAACTCCCACCAGAAGTGAGGATCAGGATCCCAGCTTGACCAAACTGCCAGTACAACTAATTATTAGCATTAAAAAAGTTTGATAAGAAAAAAAAATTTAAATTTTGCTTTTTAAAAAGCTGGTAAGGTTGAACATATAAAATAGTTACTCTCTTTATTTCTTTGTGAACTCTGTGAACTTTGCCCAATTTCTCATGTCTATAAGATGGGTATTTTTCCCAATAACACTTATTAATACCTAATTATAATTATTGTAAGTATTTTTCTAGTTAGAGGTTTCCCTTTACATTTGAATGAGAATTTTCATGCGAATGTGTTTAATATTTATGATCAAATCTAACAATTTCTTTTTTCTTCTCTTAAATAGGCTTGATTTAAAATTTTATATATTTAAGATCAAGTATGGTGGCACATGTCTTTAACCCTAGCACTCGGGAGGCAGAGGCAGGCAGATCTCTGAGTTCAAGGGCAGCCTAGTCTACAGTGTGAATTCCAGGACAGACAGGGCTACACAGAGAAATCTGTCTCAAAAAGAAAAAAATATATGTATATACATATATATACATATATGCACATACATATTAAACTCTTAAATATTAATTTAAATTAATATTTAAAATAAATATTAAAATATGTACATATACATGTAATACATATTAAAACTTAAATATTAATTTAAATTAATATTTTTTTAAAATATATTTATTATAACATATATAACTATATAAAATTATGTATTATAAAATATATAAACAGATATTAAATGTTAAAATATATTTATTATAACATATATAACTATATAAAATTATGTATTATAAAATATATAAACAGATATTAAATGTTTTCTATTTATTATATAATATATTATATTTTTTAAAACTCTGATCCATATATTTTTTAATATTTATTTTTTAAAATTCTCCAACCTATTTTAAAATTAATGCTCGTCTTAGTGGTATTATTTGTTTTTGTCTTTGGCCAGTTTTTAACACTATTGTTAAATAATAGTAGGTCTCCTTCCTAATATGTGAGCTTCTTCATAGGCTGTTATTTAATATTAGGTCTATCAGGACCTTTCTTATATTCATTATTATATTCATGAATTGTTAGGCCAACACCACACCATATTGAAACACTTTTTACCATTTGTAAAAACTCCAGATCCTTCTGAGTCTCGTTATTTCCCAAATAACTATTAATTGTCATTTTCTATCGCTAGTTGAGAAGAACTTTAAAATCACATTGTTGGGTGCTTCCTTGAAAAATCCCGCCACTGGGACCCATTTACATGAGAACAGTATTTTGTCTAAGTGAGATTTTTGTTATCTGCTGTTCCCAGGCAGAAACCCCACACTGCTCTGGCTGGGACCTGGGTAGTTCTGCTGCTGCTGTTTTTGTAAAATATTTTTTTTTCCCCATAACATAATCTGTGGCCTGCTGTCACTAGTATAGAAGGTTGTTACTGAAGTTTTGTTTTTATTCCGGTCGTTTGGCCGAAGGAGTATTCTGACATCTTTTGAGTAGACTGGCCTGCATCTTCCAGCTCCATAACTCTCAGTTAGACTTGTAATTACATTGTCGCTCTTACTGGACTGGGAATGGGACATCCCTGTCAGAACTTCTCATTTTAGTGATATTGCCCTTGTTATTGTACATTGCCTAAAGGCAGTGTATTCGTGTCTCATAAATTAACCACATGAAGATATTTTTCCGTTATTAATTTTTAAAGAATTTTATGTAGCTGGGTGTGGTGGCATGCACCTTTAACCCCAGCACTTCAGAGGCAGAGGCAGGTGGAGCTCGGTAAGTTTGAGGCCAGCCTGGTCTATGTAGCAAGTTCCTCTTCAGCTACAATTACATAGTTAGACTCAGTGTATATATATTTAAATACTTCTATTGGGGCAAAACAGAGTGTCTGATGAGTTTTAGTAGATGCCACTTGGTCCTTCCTTTATACCTATGCTCTGTAAAATGCAGTTATTAGAGTATCACTATTCACAGAAAAAGTGTTGCGTAGTCAAAAATTTTAGAAGATTCTGTGTTCTGCAAAGCCCTCATGAAGAATTGTGGTGCTCAGAGATCGAATAATTTACAACCTGAGGAAAATCTGTCAGGTTTATAAGTTACAAAGTATAGCATCAAAAACAATGAATGATTGAATTAAAAGCTGGAAAAATGAGCGGCGCTGTGAGAGACCGATTTGATTCCAAGCGATTTCTCCACCCTCCTGAAAGCATGGAAGGAAGGCACAGGTGGTGACGCCCTGCTGACAGCAGTTGTTCAGAGCACAGCTCAACCTCAAGTAGTTTGAATTCCGCCGAGAGCTGGAAGAATCATCAGAGGGGTAAGATTTCACCCAGCAAATTCCGGTCTTTTGGTTCAGCAGGCTAATGTCCATTCCATCGCTAGGCACAGCAATTTCTAAAATAATATCACCTAAATAAGCAATCCTAATGATAGCATGGCAGGTTTTACACTTAAGAAACACAGTTTTGCCAGCATGGTGGCACACACCTTTAATCCCGGCACTGGGGAGGCAGAGGCAGGCAGATCTTCATGAGTTCGAGACCAGCCTTGTCTTTATAACAAGTTCTACGATAGCCAGGGCTATATGTAGAGTGACCCTGTGCCCCCCCCCCCCCCAAAAAAAAAAAAAAAAAAACTAAATAAAACAAAAAGTAATAATAAAACAAGTTTAAAAACACAAAAGTAAATAAAATGGCAGTGGAGATTGAATTTATTTCTTGATTTACAGACTGATTTGGGTGTTAGGGACTAAGTCCAGGGCCTGATACATACATACCTACTGTACCACTGAGCGGCTTCCCCTGGTCCAAGTAATGAAAGCTATCTAGTTGCCTAGCAGTTAGGGAATGGCAAAGTAAATTGATACTACCTTAGAATAGCTTACAGCCATTAAGCTGAATGATGAATTATGCCTGGAATCCTAGCACTAGGAGGCTGAGACAGGAGGATTACTGAGTCAGAGGTCAGCCTGAGTTACAGAATTAAACTGTCTCAAATAAACAAAACAAAAGAAAGAGTATACAGCCTTTAAAACTCATGTCAAAGATCTTTTTTAATAGCATAGAGAAAACTAATGGTAAAAAAAAAATCTAGATGCAAAATTCTTTATAATTTTGGAAGAAAGATTATATCCACAGGAAAAAAAATACTGGATAGAAATATACCACAATATTAAAAATAGCCATAGTACTAGAGAGATGACTCATTGGTTAAGAACACTGCCTGCTTGTCCAAAGGACCTGTGTTCAGTTCCCAGCACCCACATGGCAACCGGTTACTCCAGTTCCAGGGGATCCAATGTCCTCTTTTGACCGCCTATGACAGTAAGTATTTAGGTGGTGCACAGATATACTTTCAGGCAAAACACCTATCCTCATGAATTCAAACAAACAAACATTATTTCTAGTGTGGGATGGTGAGGAATATTAGCACAAAGGAGGATGAGGCAGTAGAATTGCTATAAATCAGAGCCTACTCTGCTTACATAGTAAGACCCCTATCTCAAAAATAAAGCAAAATAACTTCAAGTTCAAGACAGTCAGAACAAAAAGAGTCTTTCTTCCAAGTCCCTTCCTTTGTGAAATAATGGGTCAAATATTAAACGTAAAAATACATTATATGAGAATCCAAATAGTTATTATAAATTGAAACGTTTTAAGACTTGTCCTCCTGAATTAAAAATGAAAGTTCTCACTGTACCTGCCTTCAGGGGCCAGGTAGTTAAGAGACAGGTGGTGTGTAATGGCCCTTCTTTCTCACAGGGGAACAGGCTGGGGTCCCGCCTATGGCCTCAGCATAGAGCTCTGCAGACTCAAGCTTCAGCTCCTCCAGGGCTTCCTGCTGGGCTTCCAGCATGGCTTTGCTGGTATCCCTCTCCAGCTCCTGCTACTTTTATGGTGCCCACCTCTTCAGCAGAAGAGCTCTCCGCTCACTCACCATAGCTTTTCACAGTGGCATCATCAAGGTGTACACACAAGTAGAATTCAAAAGATAGAACTTTTAGATAGATAGAAAGATAGATAGATAGATAGATAGATAGATAGATAGATAGATAGATAGATAGATAGATAGATAGATAGGTAGGTAGGTAGGTAGGTAGATAGATAGATAGATAGATAGATAGATAGATAGATAGATAGATAGATAGATAGGATGACCAAGCTGAAGTCTACTTTCCCCAGATGAGACATCCTGATAACAAATAAAGTATAATCAAAAGGGGGGGGGGGAGAAAGTTCTCCATTGATCTCAAGATTGTATTTTCTATTACGTTTCTTCCACACTACATGATTTAAAACTTTAGTATGTAGAGGTCATGAGATCTTTGTGCACACAGATGAGCACTAGGGAAGGCAGGAAAGTTAAACCCATGGGTTTGTCTCCTCAAAGGATGCTGGGAATGGATGTAGTTTATAACCTGGTGATCTCTGCTACCTGTAGGGCCAGGCATCACCCGAATTCCCCAGTCTATCATGTTTGTTTATCCCAGACTTTCCCCCACTGGATCTTGAGCATTGCTTCTCAGTCAATAAAGAACATACATAAGAGAGATGCCACCTATACTTGATTACAACCTAGGTGACTTCTGTGTTATCTGAGGGCCAGGCCATCCCACAGGCATTATGTTTACCTCAGTCATTCCTCCTAGCCTGAGCATTGTTTGTAAGGCAACAGAACCCATCTTTCGGGGAGAGGCCATATGTACTTGTAAAGAGTTTCAGTATGAATGTATTTTAAGACTGAGTAAATTGTGTTGTGCTTAAATACAGCTAAAATAAACTGCCTGATTTATTAAACTCTAGAGGTTTGAACCGGCACCAGTTCCTGAGTCCTGTTGAACTGAATTTCCTTCTTGCCTCTCGTGATCGTTCTTCATCGGCCGTAGCATTTGCAGAGACCCCCACATTAGTAGGGCTGGGCACTTGGTGGAGTGGCAGAGTACTTACCTGGTGTGTTTAAAGGTCTGGGTTCAATCCTAGGTACTACAGATAAACAAATAAAACCCTATTAAGACTCAAAGGATTGAGGCAACTATTGGAGTTAGTTTAATTCTTCCTCTTTTCTTCTAAAGAGTTATTTTTATTGTATGTGTATGTTTTGCCATCATGTATGCTTTGTATATGTCTGTTACCCTCGAAGGCTGTTGGATAGATGGTTATAAGCCGCTACGGGTGTGGTGAACAAAACCCCAGTCATGCAAAAGCATTAAGTGCTCTTAACCCCTGAGCCATCTGTCTAGCCCCCAAATTAATTCTCTTTTTAAAAGTGTTTTGGTGGGGCTCAGTGGTTAAGAGCACTGTCTGCTCTTCCAGAGGTCCCGAGTTCAATTCCCAGCACCCACACCGTGGCTTACAACCATCTATACCCTCAACTGCTCTCTTCTAGCATGCAGGTGCATATGCAGATAGAACACTAATATAAATGCATAAAATAAATAAATAAAATCTTTAAAAAAAAAAAAAGTGTTTTGGTGGGCTCGCAAGATGCCCCAGTGACGAAAGATACTTGCTACCAAGCCTAATGACCTGAGCTCAATCTCCCGAGCATCATGGAAGGAGAGAACCAATTCCTGAAAGTCCATTCACGTGTGCCATGTTCTCATACACACATCACACACATACACATAAACAAATTTTTTAATTTAAAAATGTGTTTGAAGCAGAATCATAAATCGAAACTCTGCAAAGATGCCAGGGTGTATGACTGTTTCTTTAAATACTTTGTGCTCATAAAGCTGTGTCTGTAGATTCTAACTTCAGAATATCACAGTGATGTTCAAACAACACCCCCAAATCTATGCCGACTATTTTTAGTGTACATAACTTATTGGATACCTGCTTAATAAGATCTTCTGTCTGAACATTCCTTGTGACTCATAGAGCATGTTCCTATAAATGCTCTCATTTGTGGTTGACTCAGCCTCTCTAATTCTGATTTAACTCAGTTAACCTATTTGACCCATGCTTTATTTATTCACCTGTAAAGTGGGGGTGAACCATAAGGTTTTTACCAGTTGAGACTATTTATGTAAAGAGTTTAGCAAATAACAAGTTGCCAGTGTTAGGTAGAGCGTATTACTAAACAAAATAAAGAAACGTGAAAGTGCCAACCCAGGGAGAATGCATGAGAAATACCCAAGTGACAAAAAATTACAACTGACATTTGAGGTATTGTTAAGTAATATCTTTTTGGGGAAATGGTGCTTGGGTTAGGATTAACGTAAATGACTTTTCATTTATCCTGAGATTTTTTTTTCCCTTCCCTTTGTCACAAATGATACTTTTCCTTTGAAGTAAATTTCCCCCCTGTAGTCTAAGCAATAAAAGAAAGGACACCTTGTATATGCAGTGACCTCATCAGACCAGGACACAGAGGTCAGGTGTCCTGCCCACCCTCCCCACTTCCGCCCAACCACATGTGATTCAGATGTCTGTACCCTTTTACGTTGACGGCTTGGCTCGAGACCTTGGAGCAATCACTGCTGGGTTGGCAGGCCTCTCTGAGAACACAGGAAAGGGAGCAAGGTGGTGCCAAGGACAGACATCAAGCCTTTAAGGCTCAGGATGCCTGTGGAGTGGGCTGCTCTGCATCGCGGTGGATTCTTGCCTAGTTTTCCTGTGGCCTCCCGTGTTCCTTTCAACTCTTGTTACAATACATAACACCTCAGAGTCCCGCTTTGGGAAAGTCTCTGAGGTCTTCAGAGAGGAGCTTGACTCCTGCCCCAGCCTTCTGCAGGGGTCTGTAAGCTTAACGTGTCTGGGTGTGTCCCTCCCAGGTTGCTGATTTTAGCCTTATCCCTTCACTGTCACTTCTGTCGTGTCAGGTGTTTGACATCTTGGTTGTTCTTGATTCTCTTTCTCTATTGACGTGTTACTTCCTGCCCAACAGTGTGATGTATGTCTGAGTGTCAGGAGAACCCAATTGGACAGTCCACTCAGAACATGTCATATGTTGATTCATGCATGTGATGGGCCCTAGATTAACCAGTGAACCAAGTTCACTTTGGAGCCCCAAGGTAGCACGTGGAGTTGAGCCCGGGCAAGGAGTGAGGGGATCTTTGTATGGCCACTAGTGAGTTTAAACAATAAAACAAGTCATTTGAATTTAATAGTATCCTTCTCTTTAGATGGATTAGATCAAATGTTTCCCACTGTGTGTGTGTGTGTGTGTGTGTGTGTGTGTGTATACATACACATATATATCATATATAGATACACACTCACAAAGCGTATATATGATATCATTATGTATAATACCACACACACACATATACACACACACACACACACACACGATATCACATATATACATGGTATCTATCATGCCCTGTAGGTGCTCACAGTTCTCAAGGGAGAGAATGCAGGCCCACAGATGACCCCCACAGTAGGTAGGGGAGGACCTGACCCCCGAGAGTGACACATTATAAATGCCTTATATGTGAAGAAATGTGTGAGTACCTTTGCAGTAAAGTTGTACTGACTATTCTCGCAGCTACATAAAGAGGTAGATTTCATGACCCTCACCAGCATCAGGTATATGGAAGATTTTCAGAATTTGCTAATAATATACTGTGTCTTTCACTGGAACTCCTTCGATATAAACTGAACATTGAGTGTGGACATTTGTATACCTGTGGGAGAGTACTACTGAACAATTTCATATCCTGAGAAAGCAGTAGAGTAATCCTCCCTAGTTCTTGTCTGTGTTTGCAACTCAGAGCCTGAACATTTCATCAAGGTCACAGCTGAGGACACCGTATACTTCAAAGTTGTTCATATTTGCAGCTTAAAAATAAGCACTTGTTAACATTCTTCCTGGCAGGATTGCTATTGAGGAAACTTTGGCTTCTATTACTGTGTAAACTCAGAAAACAGAAACATCTGCTCTCCTTTAAACAATTTTGTCATTGGAGTTTTCCTTGAAAGTCTTATTTAATTCCAAAGTTCTTGGGATTTGCTGTGATTTCAAGTAAATGAGATATCAGATAGGATTTTAGACACCTCGTAGCAGTGTCCGACTTAAACAACCCCGAATTGTCACAGTCTTAACTACAGCACGTCTTTGTTCCCACCTGAGGTCCCCTCTCACCAGCCTTGGTGTGTAAGCTGGAGGTCTCTCCTGCCCAGGCCTAGTGAAGGCACTGAGGAGGGGTCATATGCTAAAGAAGCACTAAAGAGAGAAGTCAACCCTGAGCTCCCCTCCCCCAAAGCTGATGGGACAGCCGCTCTCTGCTTCTTCAGCTTTACCGGGTGTGTGCATGCGTAGGTACATAAGGTACAGTGCATGCACAGGACAGTGCATGCATAAGGTATAGTGCAAATATAAGGCATGGTGCATGTATAAGGCTGTATGTCTTTTCAGTAAATGCTAGAAGTTATTACCAGGTTTTTTCATGATTACTCTAAACTTACAGGACATCTTAAAGCAATGCATCTATTCTGGGTCTGTGTAGTTTCACAGAAACGTAAAAAACTTTGAGTAAAGTTAAAAGTAGCAATGACATAAAGAAAAGGTATAGCAAAGCCTATTAATATTGCTAACTAACTTTCATTTTGTTTACATAAGAAAGAAGTTTCACTTCTCATGATGATTGCAAAATTGTATTTGACATTTGACTTTCAGTTCTTTCTGTCTATCCCCAGAAATAGTCACAGGCTACATTTGACTAGTCAGGATCTATAGAAACAAAGATGGTTTGCTGCTGTTGGGGAGCTGCAGAAACTCATGCAGTTTCTCACCTTGACCCTGGGTCATTCCCTGGTTATTCCCAGGATACTTGATGTACCGTGTTGGCTACTTATACAAGGTGCCTGGGAAGGTGCCCCACGTGCAGGACAGGGATACTTTTCTAAGGGGGGAAGTGAGTTCAACAGTTGTCTAGAATGCATAGGAATGGGGAGGTAATTGGGTGGTGCTTCTCCTAAGGTGGCACCTATTATGTCAATGGGACCTCATATGTCTACTTTTGGTTTTGGATTGTTTTGTTTCGGTTTTTGAAACAGGGTCTCATGTAACCTAGGTTGGCTTCAAACTTGTGTATAACCTTGAACTCCTGATCCTCCAGGATTTTTAATAATTGTGTCCGAGTTGAATAATCCCAGACAGCTCTCTGGCTTCACGTTTGTGACATAATGCTAAGTTTTCTTTTCTTTTCCAGATACTTACTGGAGCAAGACTTCCCAGGCATGAGAATTGGTCCCGAGCCAACCACAGATTCCTTCATTGCTGTGATGTACGGGGAGACAGAGGGAAGCACCCCCGGGAATGCTTTAGTTGTGGATCCCAAAAAACCATTCCGAAAGCTCAGTCGCTTTGGAAATGCTTTCCTGAACAGGTAAGGACCAGCAAGCTGCCCACTGGCCAGGCTAGTACAGCTTTTTTCTTTGAATTATTGCCTATCACCTGTGGAATCCAAACAGCAGGGCCATATCTGTTCTGGAAGAGGAAAGTGTGTTGGGGGGGGGGGGTGCTAATCAATCATATTTCACTCTCATCTGTTCTGAGTGATTTTACTGGGTATAGCTGAGGCCCAAGAATGGACGTCACAGCTGCCCAGTTTGAGGACAAATGACTAATAACTTGATTGGTCCAGAAATAGTTCAGGTTGCCCAGTTCCTGTCACTAGTATCAAGTAGCTGTGGGATAGCCACCTCTCAGGTATAGTGTGCAGGGCTTCCTACACTCGGCAGGTTTAGCCCAGAGAATACGTCAGGCCCCCTAACGTCCAGATTTGGTCTTTTGATTTAGGACAGGTTGCCCTACCTTCCTGAATGTTCCTTTGACTTTTCATTCCTATGCTTTGAGCTCCTTCTTTATTCCTTGGAGCAGGGCAAGGTTAAATAGAGCGAAAACAAAAAGTTAGCTTACATTCATTGCTGTTATTTTCTAGACACAGATGGATGTGGGCTCCTCTGCCTTGATGGCAGGTGTGTTTTGTTTGTGCCCTGACCCCTGTCGTCCTTCAGCAGATTTCCCTGTGCGTCCGAAGTGGGGTGGGGAGAAAGAATGGCAGACTTTTCTGCTGCAGCTCTGCAGTAGGATGAGATCTCTGTTCCACTGTGTTCCTCCCTCCTTCCCACCTTTCCTTCTCTCTCCCCTCACCCAACACTTTTTCTTTCAGTTTTACTTTTTTAATTATTTAGTTCCTTTAGTTCTAATTCATATAAAAGAGAACATGAAATTCTTTTCTTTTTGTATCTAGCTTATTTCATTTAACATGATACCCTACAAATGACAGGATTTTATTTTTATGTCCAAATAACACTCCATTGTATATGTAAGTATCACATTTTTTTCTTCTCTTTTGTACTCTTTTAAACATAGGGCTTCCCATGTGCTCTAACACTGAGCTATATCCCTTGTCCTCCTTTCACTTTTTATGCAGTGGGTGCCAGGCTTGTTGCCCAGGCTGGCCTTGAACTCACTCTGTAGATGAGGCAGGTCTTGAACTTGAGTTCATCCTGCCTCTGTCTTCTAGTAGCTGAAACACAGGCCTGACTACCATATTTTCTTATCTTGTCCTTTGTTGATGGGCACCTGGCTGCTTTCATATTTTAGCTATGAACAGTGCCACAATAGGCATGCCATGCAAGTACCTTTGTGCATTCAATTTGATTTTCTTCGGGTATATTATATACACAGGAATGAGGTAGCAGGTAACAGGTAGTTCTTAGTAATTTGAGGACACTCTATGTCTTCCATGGTGACTGCCCCACCTGACATTCATCACAGTGTCTAAAGGTTCCATTCTCGTCCACATCATCACGAGCATTTTAAATAATATCCATTCTAACGGGGGCAAGAGTGGGATCTCATTATAGGTTTGATTTTTTTATTTCCCTGACGGCTAATGATACTGAGCATTTTTTTCATGTGTTTAACTGACATTTTTTTTTATTTCTTTTGAGATCATTTAGCCATTTTTTATTGGATTACTGGTTCTTTGGGAATTAGTCTTTAATTTTGAGTTTGTTAAGCCAAGCGGTGCTGGTGCACGCCTTTAATCCCAGCACTTGGGAGGAAGAGGCAGGCGGAACTCTCTGAGTTTGAGGCCAGCCTGGCCTATAAAAGAGTTTCAGGACAACCAGGGCTACATGGAGAAATCCTGTCTCAAAAACAAAACAAAAATTTGAGTTTGTTATATAGCCTAGATTATCAATACCCTGATGAATATTTTTCTCATTATGTAGGTTGTTTTTCACTCTTTGATTGTTTCCTTTCTGTATAGAGACTTTTTAGTTTGATGTAATGCTATTTGTCAATTTCTGTTTTGTGTGTATGTGTGTGTGCTTTTAGTCTTATTGGGAAAATTACGTTCATGGTTGGGAAAATTAATATTGTTTAAAATGTGTTTATTAAAAAAAAAACAAAACTCTTTCTCTGCTTTCCTGCCATTCCTCCACATTCCTCTTTTTCCTCTTTTCTGAGTCTGGCTTTATAAAATGGGGGCCAGCAATCAGCGAGAACTAGAGGGCCAACTCCAGCTGCTTAGGGAGAGGAAGTAGTGCTGGCACTGAGGCTCTGCCGGAGACCTGAGATCACTTCTCCTTTCTAGATGTTTCTAAAAATAAGAGCAAGCCATCCCTCTTACTGCTGCCTGTCCAGAGCCTAGGAGACTCCATTTGTGAGGACTCTGGAGTGAACGCTTGGACAGTGGCTGTGCTGAGAGCCCAGGCAGCCTCCAAGGTTCCTCCAATGAGCAGAATCCTCCTTTAAAGGCTTTCAAATGCAAACCAAAGAGAGCACCTGAAGGGGGTAGCAAGAGAACTTGGTGGTGACTCTGGCAGATGTGTGCAGATGTAGATGGAGTCAGAGCTCTTTTTTTTTTTCATTTTGTATCCCAGCTATAGCCCCCTCCCTCACCTCCTCAAAGTTCCCCCCTCCCTCCCTCTTCTCCTCCCATGCCCCTCCACTAGTCCACTTGATAAGGGAAGTCCTCCTCCCCTACTATCTGACACTAGCCTATCAGGTCTCATCAGGATTGATTACATTGTCTTCCTCTGTGGCCTGGTAATGCTGCTCTCCCCTCAGGGGGAGGTGATCAAAGAGCCAGCCACTGAGTTGATGTCAGAGACAGTCCCCTTACTAGGGAACCCACTTGGAGACTGAGCTGCCATGGGCTGCATCTGAGCAGGGGGTCTAGGTCCTTTCTGACTCTGAGATTTCTTGTTACAGCCATTAGAATGGCGAAGATCAAAAACTCAAGTGTCAACACATGCTGGAGAGGATGTGGAGATAGGGGAACCCTCCTCCATTGCTGGTGGGAATGGAAACTTGTACAACAACTTTGTAAGTCAATCTGGTGCCTTCTTAGAACATTGGGAATAATGCTACCTCAAGTCCCAGATATACCCACTCCTGGGCAAAAATCCAAAAGATGCTCCACAATACAACAAGGACATTTGCTCATCTATGTTCATAGAAACTTTATTCATTCTTGTTTCTAACAGTAACTAACAGAACTCTGTCCAGATGACTTCCCTGCAGAGTCTCTTCTTCAAGAGGGGGTATGCCTTAACTCCAGAGCTGCCATGGGTGGCGGCTTCTCCTTGTACAGAGGTTAAACGTAGGACCCCAGGAAGAACACAAGGTCTTGAGGGGTTCAGGACAAAGTGAGTGAACCAAGTTCAAGGAAATTGACCACACACACACTCCAATCAGGTGCTTTCTGGGAGCACAGGACGTGGGGCAAGCAACAATCAGTCTTGTCCATCACTGATGTACATAGAGGCTGAGACACAGCACCATTCTCCCGGAAGGTTGCTTTAGAATTCTAGCATTCATTGCCCTTGCCTTTTGTGTGTGGGTGCTTTTTATTTTCCTGACAAACTTTAAGGAGAAATAAGCTGACTTTTTTTTCAAGTTCTCATTTAGCAAAGTCCACACTTTTAAAGGAATATGTGGGAAAAATGGTTATTGGTTTGTTTTACTCTGTCAAATAATTTACTTTTGTAAAATATCAGTGTGTTTTAAATCTCAAACTTAGAGCAGATGAACATGGAAGGAAAATACAGAGGGAAGATTTTGAATGTCAGGGTTCACTTAGAATTTAAATGTGCTGAAAATAATTCATGCATTGTATAGTCATGCATTAATTCAGTCTGGGAAAATAGAAAAACAAAAACCAAACAACTATAGCATATGTCCAGCACTGTTCCAAACTTTACTTGTATATACAACATGGAAAGCTGAGATATATCGACTTAAAGTCCTTATGAATATGTGTGACGTGGCTGCTACTATTACTCCCAAGCAGTGATGAGGAAGTGATGAACAGCAAGGGTAAGATAGTGCCTTGGGGCAGTATGAAGATTGGAACCCGGGCCATCTGGCCTCAATCCTGGAGACCACAATGCTGAACTGTCCGGTGGTGCAGTGTTTAAACTCTGCCTGCTGCCCCCATTTAACTCTAGGATGACACTGCAGTGAAGACAGTGGAGAAGATACTCTCTCCCAGAGCATAGTTCACATGATTTTATCAGCACTGTGCTTGTGGGGTTAGTAGAGAATATAATGGCCAGTTCACAAGTAAGAAAACTAGAGGTAAAGAGGTGATTTGCTGAAGAAATGGCCATCAGAAAGAGGCAAAATTCAGGTTTCCCTTTTCCTACCCTTTGCCACCCCGTGCCCCAGCACAGTCTGTCAGCAATGTCTGTCTCTCAAGCCGTTCTGGTAGCTGTGCGCGTGTGAGGCTCACAAGTACAGGATGTGCCAATGGGAAGCCACCGTGCTGATAGCCCAGTTACATGGTGTCTGCATAAGGGAGAGCGTCAGTTAGGGTGGGGCATTCAAACTTACGTGTGTGATTGTAGCCACCCTCTGGGATACAGCAGGGTTAGCGTCAAAGGCGGAACTCTTAGCATGACGCACTTTTTCTGGAAACTAGGTCAAAATGTAATAGGAAGGAAAACCATTTGTGTTCTGGGTAGAACTTTCTCCCCAGGTCTTGATGACAGGGATCTCTCGTAGCTTTAGCCATCGCTACCAAGGGCATTTTTAAAAGAGTTAAGTACCTCCTAGGGTGAGTAAAGACAGGCGGTGCCTGTAGGGTGACGCCACCTTCCCCATTAAGCAAACCTTGGGGACCTGAGTCCCCTAGACTGATTGTTGAGAGGCTAATGAATCAGTGGTACATTTCAGAGAAATGGAGATGAATCCTGAAAAGGCAGGATGAATTAGGAAACAGCATACGTGAACAATACAAGGAAGAGTTAAGTCTAGAACAAAAAAAAAAAAAAAAAAAAAAAAGAGTTTTAAAAGGTTTTAAAAATCAGCGTCTCACATTCCCTCTGCCAAGATGCTTCATCTGAGAGAAACCTCACTGCACCCCATTTTGGAGCTGTGCCAAGGAGCTGATATCCCAGCATATATCAGGGGGCAGTTCATCTCGCAGAAAAGGAACAGACACTGCCCATAGCACCCCACATATGAGTCCTGAAAGACACTGATGTCTCCAGTTAGTTCCAGAAGTAGCAAAGATTGTGGCCTGACACTTTCCTCTGGCAGTATAAATTAGGTGCTATGCGTTTCCCTCAGCTCGCTTTTCTAAAAAACGACTTTTTGGTTTTGGTTTTGTTTTGTGTGGTGCAGGTTGGAGTAGGGGCACGTTTCAAGACTTCAAGACAAGGTTTCTCTGTGTAGCCCTGGCTGTCTGGGAACTCGCTCTGTAGACCAGGCTGGTTCTGCCTCTGCCTTCTGAGTGCTGGGATTAAAGGCGTGCACCACCACTGCCCGGCTTGTCATTGTTGTTTGTTCTATTTTTATTTTAAATATATGGATATTTGCCTATATGTGTGTTTTTGTACCACATGGGTGCCTGGTGCCAGCAGAGTCCAAAAGTCTTTGGATCCCCTGGAACTGGAGTTATAGTCACCATCTGGGTTCTGGGATTCAAACCTGAGCCCTTTAGTAGAGCAGCCACCAAGCCATCTCTCCACATTGCAAACCATTGCTCCTGATTGACAGCCGCTTGTGTGATTTTGGTTCTGGTGTTTTAGAAAATGCACCTTTTCCCCTGGGTTTGGGCAGATACTTCTAGGGTAGCATACTGCTCCTGGCTTTCCTCCATGGCGGTCAGGAGACAGGCATTTATGTAGTCTAGAGGTGAACATTACTTCTCACTGACACTAAAGTTAGCCGTTTATAGCAGGGCTTTGTAATCATTTAGTTGTCTTTTTGTAGATTTTCTACTTATAGGATCTTTGGGTTTACACTCTTGCTAAAGCAAGTAAGATCAAAGGAAGTCCTTTGAAATTGCTTCATGCTCCCTTCCTGTTATGACTTGAGCTGAGTGACAAGCCTGGCAGAGTTGCTTAGAGAGGCTTAGAGACCTATGCAAGTGATACTGCTCACAGCAGCATCTCCTGTCTCTTGTTCACAACCACCTAACTCTCCACACCATTAGGTAGAATACAGGCTGTCCATGAAAGCTGAAGGGCAATGGCATATCAGTCCTTTGTTGCAGGATGTTGCCCTGATTGTGGTAAAGACACTTAGCAGTGATTCCAATGTGTACAATGATAGTAGCAGCCATATAGTTAAGACCCAACTCCGACTGCCAGCTTACATCTCAGCTCTGTCACTTGTCACCAGTGGGCTATGGCAAGTGAGAGCATGCCATGTAGCCCTCCCCAGTCTGCCCGTTTGTAAGGCCTCTCAGATTGCAGTAAGGATTTAATTCATGAACATATAAAGTAGAGCAAGCCTGACATGGGGTCAGAGATTAGTCAATACTGCTATTGTTATTATCATAATTACTACAAACCTTGCTGTTCCATTGAAAAACCAAAATCAGAATTAAGGTGCTGGCCAGTTATTTTAAAAGTCTAGTTTTTGTTTTGTGCTAAAAAAAAAAAAAAAAAAGTCACATGTAGCCCAGCCTCAAACTCAGTATGTGGCTGAAGATAACCCTGTCTCCCGAATGTCCCCAGTCTACCTCCCAGATCTCCCAGGCGCTTGGATCACAGATGTGACTCACAATTCTCAGCCTACAAATTTAGTTTTTTGATTCTTAAAAAACAAAACAACAGCAACAAAAACAATTTATTTGATAGAAGGGGGTCATACTTGCTACTGTGAATGTGTGGAGGTCATAGAACAACGTGTGGGAATCAGTTATCTCTTTTTTTTTTTTCCTTCCATGTAGGGCTAGAGGATTTGAACTCAGGTTATCATCAGAAATGGCTGTAAGCACCTTTACCTGCTGAGCCATCTTGCCAACCCAAATTTGTTTGTTTTTCCAATTTTATTTTTTCAACTTTAATCGTTAACTTAGAATTTTAACTTTTGTAGGCAATTTTAAGTAACTGATGCTCTTACCACCTTGTTTCTGTGAGGCAGAGCTAGTGACCTGCTTGTGACCTTATGATCCCTGCCATTACTTCATCCTTTGCCCTTTTGCTACCCTTGACTTTGCCTAGACATGGAGGGAATGTGGAGTTGGGGTCCAGGGAAGGATCTTCATTGTTTCCTTTTACCTTGGGAAACAAAATTCATCAGGTCAGTGGGAGGGTCCTATAGGAGCTAAGAGAGGCCCTGATCTCTGCAGCACATCTGCATTTTGTGTGAGATAGAGGAGGCCAGGTGTCGGCACTGATTTAGTCACACCAGGAAAGAGCAGGAAATCCATCTTGGGACAGAAAACTCTCTGCTCTGAAATGTTCCAGCAGAAGCCTGCGGCTGCGCACTCCCGGCTTGTCCTGCTGTGAGGGGCACGACAAATCTTGCCTTTCACCTTCCTTTCCCAGAGTGGAAAGGTAAGTGGTAATTGCCATTATGACAATGGTTAGGGGCTCCTGATCACAGTAGAATGCGGTTTTAGGAACACGCCTCTATGTGTAGACTTCACCTTGCAGTACCTGCCGACGCTCCATAAGTACCCAGTGCCTGTTGTGCTCTCTGCCCTCCTGCCCCTGCCCCGCCCCAGACAGCTTCTGTGATGGACTGGAGCCCAGCCCTGCACACACAGCCTCAGCAGCCCCTTCTCTGGTGCCCCCGGAGCCCTGCCAACCTCCTTTTTCATCCTTGCTGCTGTTTGGAGATAGCTCCACCGTACAGCCTCTTCCTCTGGCTCACACACCTGACCTGAGAGCTGTTGCATGTTCTTGCCGTACATTCCAGGCGTAAGCAGTGCAGGGATTTTTAAGTCCCTCTGTTAGACTCACACTGAAATCTATTGACTGGAGATTTTGGAAAAATTGGTACTGAGTGTGAGCTTATAGTTTTGCAGAAACAGCGTCCATCGGGGAACAGTTTGTGTAAAAAGGTTTTACAGAGGTACAGCATGTTCAGCCTTGCCAGCTGTCTTGGGACTGACTGAGAAGAAATGGTATCCACCGAGTTGTGCTCAGAACTATGCTTCTCCCCCAGTTCTAGAGAGCAGACTGGTAATAGTTGAGTTTTCCCTGGTTGCTTAACAGTGATTAGTGTCCCCTGTGTGCTCTGCTCATATTGGGCAGTGGGGCCTAGGGTACAAGAGGGGCCAGAGAAAAAGATGAATGAAAGGTTTCTCTGACATATACTTGGCTTTATTTTTTAACATTGTGGAGGTTTTCAACTTCATGCACTGAGTTTACTCGGTTGACTACAGTATACTAGCCTGTAGTCTCCTGCTAGCCACGTGTTATTGCAGGGCCCCATGATGCCCTAACTGCTCTGCGCTTCAAAGAGTTGCCTTGCCTCCTTATCTTGGGCTGATTTGGAAGTACAGAAAAGAATGTGTGAGTATCTGGTCCTGAGTCCCTTAAAGGACAGTCCTCATCAGTGCCAGCGATGGCACCTGGATGCCCTCCCCTGCACAGGGGGCTGGTCTGGCCACAGCTGTGCATTCCCAGCATACTTACTTTCTGAGTAATCCCCACCATTTCCACTGACTGGAAGAACTGAGCTGTTCCCAAGTGTTTTCAAGCCTCTGTCCACACAGATACAGAAGTTAGGCACTTTTAAAACAGGAAGAGGAGAGGCACTCTGTTTCCCCCTTAAAACATACACAGACTTAACAAAGATTCAAACCAGGCTCTTTGCCTGGGGTGGAAGTAACAAAGTACTTCCTGCTATTACTCATTGGTTCGAAATGGGAAAGCTCCCAAGGACACGGCAGATTCTAGTTTAGTTGCCTCACTGTACATATAAGGAAACTGAGGCCCACAAGGAAAGGCCTTGTCTAAGATCTCAGGGAATTACTGACAAAGCCTGAACAGATTCTGAGCCCAAATCTGCTAGAGCACAAGTCAAAAATTTCCTTCCATCCCATGCCTTCCCAGTTGTTTGAGCAGATTATTGGAAGCAGAGCAACAGGGACCCCGGTCAGAAGGAGGAGATGGTAGCAGGCAGCAGAGCCCAGGAAAAAGGCTTGAAGACAGAGGTCAGTCAGGCTCTCTGCTGACTCTGTCCCCTCACCTGTTCTCAGAGCACCTCTGGGACTCCTAAGCATCTGAGAGGTTATATTATCCAGAAGTACCTACCCTTTGCTGAGCTTGAAGCACAGGATCTTGAATCAGATGCTGGGACACTGGGTCATAGAAAGGGACACCAGCCCCAGGACCTCTAGCTGTCTGCACAGCAATAGATAGTATAGGACAGACTCAGATACTCTGGCTTAGGAGAAGTGCACTCTGAAAGAGGCAGCAAAAACTTAGGATGATAGGGTAAGGAGGTAGGGACAGGAGGCTCAAGGGGGTAGGTGTCAGGCTTAGTTTAAGGCCCAACCTCTCAGAGACTCACTGAAGGATGTTAGGGATCAGAGTAGGTGATATCTGTAAAACGCCCAAGTGCTTGATAAATATTAACTAAAACCACAGTTAACAATAAGGGATCAATGGTCAGGTAGAAATGGGTTGCAGCCTATTTCCCACATCTGTCTGTAGAGAAGTTGTCATCAATTTCCTCCAAGTCCCTGTTTTACAGTCCACTTCATAGGCATCTTTAGACTGTGTCTATCTCCTCCATATCCTCTTTACAGACATCAGTGAATGGAGAGCCCAAGGAGTCCACAGTTAGAGACTTCTGCAAGGTCCAGGTCCTGGCCCCAACTTTGTTCTGTCTCTTCCAGGTTCATGTGCTCGCAGCTGCCCAATCAGGTTCTGAAGAGTATCAGCATCATCGACAGCCCCGGCATCTTGTCTGGAGAGAAGCAGCGCATCAGCCGAGGTCAGTGCCCCTCCCACCCTCTTCAGAGCTATCTGAGGCCCCTCAGCTACAAGGAGAGCGTTTTTGCTCTTGTCCCATTCTTCCCATCCTCCAGGACAGCCACAGCCCAGGGCCTCCTGCAGTATCCTAGGCAGCCAAAGAAGACCCAAGAAGTAAGTAAGGAGGTCTCATAGGTTCTGCCATTTTAGCTAGTATCCAGCTCAGATGAACCTCCAGCATTCGAGAGGGGAATACCCTTGGTAACTGTTCACCTAGACACATGATTTTACCCAGAAGCCCACGAAGCATCTTGCCCAGTGGAAACTTTTACTAGGCAGACTATCCTGTGCTTGGGAAAACACAGCAGAAGCAGGCGTGGTTTCTGTCCTTGAGGAACTAAAAACGAAGCAGGCATTCTTCATGTTGTCACAGAACTAAATGGGGATTGGGTGAAACGCCGAGAACTGCAGCCCAGCACCCGTGGATGAGGGAGACTGGTCTGGCGCAGGAGTGTGGAAAGAGCCACCCCTGAGGCTGTGACATTTGAACCAGGATCTGAAGGATGAGTAAAGATTACTCACAGGAAACTCTGACGTGGAAAGGGTCTATATGTAGGAAGATCAGAAAGTGCTCAGACAGTGGCATGAGATCCATAGCCTTTGGCAGACAAGGCCATGCTTGTCTTCAGACCTGGGCACTGTGGATTCAACAGGTATACTGTCTTCTGGCCCCACTTCCAGAGAAGAAGGGTCACGGGGAAGATCCAAGGACAGCAATGTAGAGGAGAAATGCCTGGTCAGGAGAGTTCAGGTTAGATCCTGAGGTTATAGCTGTGAGGCTGGTCAAACGAGCCCACCCCTGCACTGACCGCCCTTGGAAGGGAAGCATGTTTCTGAGGTGCTCTGCTGCTGCCACTTCCTGCTAATCGCCTCACAGCCCTTTGCGCAGCATGCCAGTGAAACCATGCATGCCAAACCTGAGAGGCAGCAGCCAGCCATGAGCGTGACCAACAGTGAACTCCTCACCGTCCAGGAAGCAAAAGCATAGTTGCTCAGTCCATGCAAGCTGCTTGCTGGCGCTGAAAGAGCTTCTTCAGCCAGTGACCCTTCTTCCTCTGGCCTTCGATGGACACACAGAGAGTGGGGTCTGCCTGAGCTCAGGCCTTCCCAAGGCTCGTCCTGTGGTTCTTTACTGTTCTGGCAGGAATACTAACAGAGCCACTAGCTACCTTGAGTCTTCACAGAATCTTAGAGAAAAAGGAAAAGACAAAAAACAGTCTTACATTGGTCTTCTCTCATTAAGATCCTTGTTGTTTTCTATTATAAAAATCATAGAGTGTGGAGAAACTCACACAGTCAACAGGTCTCCTACATACCTAAATACATAATTTCTCACCGTAATGAATGGACCAGAAACATTTTCTACAGCTGACATTTTGCCATAATTGTCTCCATGGGCTTAATGAAAGGAACATATGTATTTTACTTAACTAATAATGTGGCTGTCAGAGTGTGAACACTTTTTCATTCTTACAAGAGAGCATTACAGGCTTTTGTTGGATAATATTTATGCATCTGTGTAGCTCAGTGCCCATAGATGATTTTGTTTTGTTTCGTTTGAGATAGGGTCTTATGTATCTGAGGCCAGTGAGACCCTGGCTCAAAAAATGAGGTAGATAGCACCCGAGAAATGAAAGCCAAAGTTATCTTCTGACAGCCACATGCATGGGCAACACATGCCCCTATGGAATTGCACACACACGCATGCCAGTTGGGACCATTAGTCAGAAAGGCTGGTGTAATGTCTTGTTTGCCGGGGAGAAAGCAAATTCCATAATTTTTCTGAGTTGTCCCAGTTTACTGCTTCTCCATGTCTTAAGTATTTAAGTATTCTAGAGGAATATACAACCCTGATAAAATTTTAGGGTGTCTAGAGTATTCCTTCCACCTGTTTCTTTTTTCTCCATTGGCAAGCCCTTTGAACAATGTTCACATTTCATACTCATATTCATATCTTCCAAGCCACAGCTGCTTCATGGTGGTGGTGAAGCCTGGCCTGATGCTTCTAGCATGCTTTGAAGATCAGTTTCTTTTGACACTTGATATGATCTGACTCACATCCTGGTCTGGTCTGACTTACTGTAGTTTACACTCACATCCTATGCACAGAAATAGCACATATGGCTCAATCCCGCCATCTGGTCCCTGCCATTCTGAGGGACACAGCAGCTGGTGGGGAAGGACCGTGGGCTCCAAACAGCAGTGCCATGGACTACAGGCAAGGGTCCCAAGCCTTTGACCCTGGGAGTTGGGGCCACAGTTAGTGGCTGGAGTCACTCACCTGACACATTCACTATATTAACTACAAAGAATATATAGGGCCTTAAATCTGCTTCAACTTCAACAATTGTACACATCTCACGTGTGCTCAGACTGATGTCCTTCCGCCCAGCTAAGACCACAGCCCTGCCTTTGCTAGCAATTAAGGTCAGCATTGGCCAGTGCAGTGCTTACCAACTCACCCCACAGGCATTAAAAACATTCTGTGTTGACTTTGTTGGTAGGTGTCTGACTCCCTTGCAAAGGCCTCTAAGCGAGGAAAGGCAGTGCTGGTGTATCATCCTCGCTCTCCGCTTTCCCTCTTGGAATTGAGAGGTTTAACCCTCAACAAGCCTTGTGACTGACTCCCTTATGTACGAAGGGGCCCGCTTGAAGTATGTATGTAATAATGTAACAGCCATGGTGTGCTAAACCCTCGCTGTATGTCACTACAAACATCGCTAGTCATTTAAGATTTGCTGTCTAATTTTAACCTGACCATAACCATGAAAAGACAGAACCTTGTTTTTATTTCTAGTATGTTATCATTCTGGCCCCAGGACTGTTTGCTTCCTAGACTACTGTTTATTCCATGCAAAACCTAAACATCAGGTAGGGTTTATTTCTGGACTCAGCATGAAAACCAGCCACTAGGGACAAACCTCTTCAAGTCTGGCTACAGCCATAGTGTCTGAGCAAAACATGGAGGAAAATTGTAATGTGGCAGTCAAGTGCCTCTCCCATGTCTGTAGCACAATGGCATTGAGGTGTTGTTTTAGCTGCATCTAACTATTCCTGTGGACACCTGAGACAGGTTTGCCTAGACTCTAAAGACCTGATTATGGCCACAAAAATAAAACAGTTTTTTTCCTTCCAAAAATTAAAAAAAAAAAAAAATCCAGACATAGTGATTCATGTCAATAATCCTAGCACTTGATAGCCTGAGACAGGAGGACTTAGCAAAGGTGACCTAGGTTCAGAGGTAACCTATGATACATAGTGAGTTTGGAACCAGCCTGGGCTACACAGTGAGACCTTGTCTCAAACAACAAAGTAAAGTTTAAACCTTTGACTAGACAGGGTGGCTCACACCTATAATCCAAGTACTCAGGAAACAGGAGTTTGAGGCAGGTTAGCCTGCACTACAGAATAAGACCCTGTCTCAAAATAGACTAAAACAAAACAACAGCAAAATGCAAAGAAGTCTGAAGGGAAAACAGCCTCTTGGCTTGACTCTTCTAGGAATTCTACTTGCTCTCCCAGGACTCACACCTCATCAAGTGAAAACTGAATTTCTTTCTCTAAAGAAAGCCCAGTCTGTTCATTAAAGCCAGTGACTACCAGAACTGGCAAGATAGTGAAAGGGCAGAAAAATGCCCTGCCACTAAAAGCAATACAGTGGTGGCATATGAGACAGGGACGATTTAACTGGCTTTCGATGACAGCGGCAAACCTCAGAACCCTTCATTAGCAACCTCATGTTAACTCAGATACCTCTGCGCATGGCATCTGAATATTGGCAAACCCTGTGAACAGGCAGTTTCAAGAGACCTGAGATCCTCAAACTTAATCACAAAAGAATTGCCGGAGCTGGGAAACGGGGCATGGAAGTCCAAGCCGTGATTAATAAGGGCACAGAAAAAAAAAATAGAAAAGACAAAAACAGACCATAATCAGGGAAGTGCAAACATACCCACTTGACAAGTTTTTTGAACTTTAAAGACAAAAGACCGGATTTTGATGGCTGCCCAGGAAAAGAGAAAGAACATTTAGAGATATCCAGATAAGAGTGACTTCCCCTCTTGGGTTTTAGGAAGGAGAAGAATTTAAGGGAAAATACACACATAAGCAAAGGAGGAGGAGTCTGTCCTAGAAGATGGAAAGGCCTGGAGCAAGGTGTTATACCCACAGCTTCTTACTTGGTCTTCACTGCAGTAGAAGCATTGTGGCCTTGGCCCAGCAGACCCCAAGACAGAGCAGGTGTGGGTGGCGTAGTCTCAGGCTGTGGATATAAGCCCCAGTTACGAGTTACAAGTGTAGGCTCAATACAGGGTTTTATTCAACAGATACTTACGTGAGCAAACAAAATGGACACAAGCATGCCTTGGTAGAATATATGTTACAGTGAGACAGACAAAAAGAAACAGGTAAATTGGCTACAGCTGGGAAACAAAGTAAATAAACTGTAATTAATATTAAAAAAAAAAAGAAACAGGTAAATTACTTGGTTCACTGCTATGAATAAGCATTGAGTACTGAGAGCGTGATACGACATTATGCTCAATGAGGAGCCAGTGAGATGGGCTGGCTGCTCTGAGAATTGTGCAGGCATCTGTGAGGACAGCCCTTTAGCCAAGACTTAAGTAGTGAAAAGGAGCTGGGCTTGCAGAGTTGGGGCAAGTCAAGACTACACATTTTGGCTGCCCACATTATTCGGATCTATCCCATGAAGTGCTTAGAGGATAGTCCAGAGCTTTTGCACAGGACCTATATTTGGTTCCCAGCACTCAGGTCTCACAACTGCCTGTAATTCCAGCTCAGGGGTATCTGACACCCTCTTGTGCCCTCTGCAGACACCTGCACACGTATTCATGCACATAAATAAAAATAAGTTATTTGAAAACGTTCAAATGTCATATATTCATTCATTGATTTAAAATGCTGCATATTCATTTTGTTCTGAGGTTGTTTCTGTAACAATCAGTATAAGCTTAGGATCAAATTATTTTCTTTGGGCCAATCAAGTGATTGAAGTCCCTGGATGTCTTAGTTTGTCTCTGGTGCTGTGGTAAAGACCTTGACCAAAATCGACTTAGGGAGGAAAGGATTTATTTGGGTTACACATCTCAGTAACAATTTATAACTGAGGGAAGCCGAGGTAGGAACTCCAGGCAGAAGCTGATGCAGAGGAGAAGTCCTACTCGCTGGCTTGTTTACCCTCTCTTTAAACCAGCTCAGGACCAGCTGATAGGAGTGGCACCGCCCTTAGTGCACCAGGCCCTACCACGTTAATTAAAAAAGAAATCCCTACAGGATCGCTTACAGGCCAAGCTGATGGGGGTATTTTCTCAGTGGAGGTTTCTTTTTCCCAGATGACCTCGCTTGTATCGAGTTGGCAAAAAACTAGCCAGCACCATGTAATAAAGAAGGATGAAGACAGAGGGAATGAAAAGTCCTGAATTCAAATTCAGATCAGCTATTTACTAGTTATATGGCCTTTGGAACATTGCTGATTGCTTTGTAAAATAGAATTAATACTAATTGCACAAGAATATTGTAAAAAAAAAAAAAAGTTGGTATGTTGAAAGTAGACAGTAGAAGCTGAGCATAGGGACACTTGCCTATTAAACCAATGCTTAGGAGGCAGAGGCAGGATGATCAGGAGCTCAAGCTCAGCCTGAGCTATATCTTGACTTTGAGACCAATCTCGGCTATGGGAGACTCTGCCTCAAAACTCCAGGAAGATGAGGCTAGAGAGATGGCTCAAGTTGAGTGCATTTACTTTTGCACAAGGCCTGGGTTTGATTCCCAGCACCCACACTGTGCTTCATAACCACCTGTAACTCTAGTTCCAAAGGATCTGATGCCCTCTTTTGACCTCCCTGCCACTGCACATACATGGTACACATACATAGACTCATACACACACACACACACACACACACACACACACACACATACACACACACACACACACACAAACACACCAGATAAATAATTAAAAAAAAAAAGCCATGAAGGAAGGAAAGGGAGGAAGGGAAGGGCCAGAGAGAGGGCAGGAAAAACAGAAAACAGAGCAGAGTGACGACAGAGGCCCATAATTCCCAGCACACATGCCAGTATGGGCTACATTTTGAGACTGTCCTTAAAAAATTAAGAAGCCCCAGGCATGGTGTGTATACCTTTAACCCCAGCTCTTAGGAGGCAGAGATGGGTTCTTCTCTGTGAGTTTCCTATAGCCAGGAATACAGGAAGATACTGTCTCAAGCACAGCTGGCTCAGAAAGACCCTGAGCAGGATGCGCACACTCCAGAGAAACAAGTACGCATAGGGCTGAGCCACCTCGGTACCTGTAATTACAGGAGCGGTAATCAAGAGGAGCACTCTGCAGGGAGCACCTAGCAGGGAGCAAAGCTGCCAAGAGAAGGGTTCCTCTTCCCTTTAGGGGCATTGCGTTTTCTTCCTTGCCTTAAAAATAAGTAATTTCTTGGTTTTCTTACATGAAGAATTATTTCAGCCATCATCACAATCAAGTTTAGAACATTTATCACCCCAGGAAAAGCTTAATAGTCACACTGATTCTCCTCTTCAGCCCTTGCTGGGCGGTCACTTATCTCTTTGCCTCTTTGGATTTGCCTACCCTTTATATTTCATATTAGTAGGACTACTCAAGAAGTGTTTAACATCAGTCACATTTGCAAGGCTTATATGCACTGTAGTATATACCAATATTGGCTCTTTTTATGTTGGTATAATATTCTATCATATGGTTATGCCACATTTTACTCATTCATCAGCTGGTAGATGTTTGTATTTTATAATGTGTTGGCTGTTATGAGCGTCCTGTGAGTTAGGGTCAGGGTTAAGGTTAGAGGGTTTGGAGATGAAGGCAAGAAAATCTGGAGCTTAAGGTCATCCTTGGCTACAGCCTGGACCACATGTATTTTGCTCATACATCTTTTAGTAGTTTCATAGTTTTAGCTGTTACATGAAGTCGCCTTTACTTTAAGCCAATTGTTTTATATGGTATGGGTCAGGGGTACAGCTTCTTTCTTTTCTGTGTAGAAATCCAGATGTCCCTGCACCATTTGTTGAAAAGATAATTATTTCCTCCCATTAGATTGTCTTGGTAACTTGTTCCAAAACTTAGTTTACCAAGTACAGTGATGTATGCCTGTAATCCTAGCACTCAGGGAGCAGAAGGATCAAAAGTTCAGAGCCAGTCTGAGCTATGTAGAAAGTTCCAAGCTATTGTACTACATAGTAAGATCTTTTATTAATAAGCTATAGATGTGAGAGTTCATTTTGGGACTCTAGTTGTAGTCAGTTGATCTGTTAGTCTGTCCTTACACAGGACTATCTTTGCTCAGCCACAGGATAAATAGGCAAGCTCGTAGCCTAGTTATTATAGACAGACCAGAGTGAAGATAGAGAGAGATGCTGATAGGAAGCTCTTACCACAGCCTGTCTGGAGTGTAGGCAAGAGAAGATAACCGTGGCTGCCCTTACTGTTATCTCTTCTAGACTACAGAATGAGAGTGGAAACACAAATGTGAGAACTGAGGACTTTTGGGAGGTGGGGGGGGGGGCTGGTGTATGTGCTAGAACATAGGCACATAGCCAACGGGCACACACATGGCAGGAGACTTGGTTTTTGTCTTTAAGGTTATTTGGAATACGGAGTTATGAGGAGGGAGGGGGGCGGATAGTGTGGTACAGAATCCCGTGGAATGTGTGTCTCCGGGCTCAGATCCCAAAGCCATTTTTTACATTTAGAATTGAGTTTAGTGACCTCTAAACTTTGTTTGGATTTGGCATCAACAGAAAAGTGTCAGTCTCCGTAGCTGGGGCTGACCCCTGATGATTTGTTGTCAGATCCTGTTTTCTGATGCTAAGTCCGGTCATCTGGGGCTGTGAGATGCTGGACATCACTTGCCACTCAGGCCTCCAACAGGAAATCCTGATTTCTTTTTGTTTTGGAGAAGTTTGCTGACAAACATATTCATGTCTCCTTTCCACCGATGCCATGGGAAATTCCACAACACTAGTGTTGCTGCTTCTGATCTGAACGTGAACATATCACCACTGTGACTCAGAATGGCATCTGCCAGGCCCTGGCAGAAATTAACATTTCAAACGCATAATTGATCATGAGTAATGACTGCTTTTTTCTAAACTTAAAGCCTGGACTTTCACTTGAAAAACAAAAATTGCATTTTGATGGTGAGGCAGACATTTAGTTTTCATTGAGAGCAACTGATAATCATAACACATTTCACAAACTTTTTCATAGATATTGAGAAACAAATTAACTGGGGAAAGTGCTTCTTAACCCTTGTGAATCTGAGCTAATACTTGCAGAGTGCGATACTGAGTTCTCTCCATATGTTATTAATTCATTTGCTCATGGTAGAAACTCTGTGGGGTAGGAACAGTTGTCCCGTTTTACAGAAGAGAAGACGTAAGTGAAGCACAGAGAAGCTAAGCAATTTAAACATAACTGTGCAACAAGCTGTTCTCCATAGATGCCTCCTCTTAACACTGCACCCTGAACCATGCCTCCAATACTCCTTGTAGAGTCTCTGTTGTTCTGACCCTCCAGTCTTTTTGATCAGTAGAATTGAGTAGAAGGGCTATTTCATGATGTTTCTAAGCCATGGGAAGCCATGCAGGTTTCATCTAGATCTCTTGGAATGTTTTCTTGGGAAGAAGCCAGCTGCTGTGCCTGAGGCATCTATAGTTGAGGAGGCCCACACCCATCCTTGGAGAGGCTCAGCTAGCCAGCCACTCAGCTGGCCTGACTCATGGGATTGAAAGCACCATGCATATCTCAACCAGCTCAGTCAAGCGGCCAGGTTACTCCATTATCAGCTGCCCTTTGACCTCATGAGGGACCCGAACTAAGAACTACTAGTCAACTCCCAGAGCTACCAAAGAAAAAAATGAGTTGCATTTAAACCGTGAAGCCTTATGGTGGCTTAAACAAGGCAGCCTATGAGAAGATGAGCGGGTCCCTTGCCCACTGGTTCTAGAGCATGTGTTGTTAACAGCAAGACTTGTACACAAACCTTGACAGTGAAGTCAGCCGGTCTCCGCCTTGAGAAGGCAGCCTTGGAGAGCAACGTAATCATACTTTACTCTTTGTGTTGGCTGGTTTTTACATCAACTTGTCAAAGCTAGGGTCACCTGGGAAGAGAGAATCTCATTTGAGAAAATGCCTTTATGAGATTGGCCTGTGGGTGGAAGAGCCCAGCTCTCTGTAGATGGTGCTACCCGTTGCCAAGTGGTCCTGGACCTAAAGAGCAGGCAGAACAAGCCATTAAGCAGCACTCCTCCATAGCCTCTGCCTCTAGGTTCTTGCCCAGTTTGAGTTCCTTCCCTGACTTCCTTGAATAATGGACTGTGATGTGGAACTGTAAGCTGAAATAAATGCTTTCTTTCCTTTCCAAGTTACTTCTGGTCATGGGGTTTTTTATCAGAGCAGCAAAAACTAAGGCACTCTTCAGATACTACATCTCCTAGTGTTGCAGGGGTTTTGATGGCAGTTTTAGGAAAGACTACCACCCTGCAGGTCTCATATCAAGGACGTAGAAAGGAAGGAAAGGAGGTTTTCAAACATTGGTTGCCATACTTCACACTGTTCCTGCTCAAGCTCTTCAGCACTATGTTCTTCAGCTCTTCAGTTCTATGCATGCCTGTTGCTATAGACTTCACTGAAGCAAGAAAGTTCCTTGGCTGACTCTGTAAACCTCCAGATTTGGATACCTCCAGATACCATGGAGGTAGAGAGGATGAGCCAAAATACAGAAAAATGCAACTTGACATAGAGGTTTAAAAAACAAAGTCTTGGTATCTCACGGCCAGTGCTGTTCCAACTATAGCTGTCTAGGCAAGGGTTGTCTCTGAGGAAACATATAGGCTGGACGTATAGAATGGCAGGAAGGCTAGGGATATATAACACTCAGTGCTAGAGTCCTTGGCTAATACGCCCTTGATTTGATCTCTGGAACCACCAAAAAAGACTGGAGAATTTTCCAGGCAGAGTTGAGAGAGGTTCTTCACTAGAAGATGCTGCATTGGCAAAAGCCAGTGGTGAGGGGCAATGAGAGCTGAGTCCAGGGTGTGGTGGTGAGTAGCCAGGAATCCAGGAGGGCCTCCAGGTGTGTGCCACAGGCTCAGAGAAGAAGCACACAGATTTTGCTCTGGAAATAACAGGAAGCCATTGAAGGGTTATCTTTTTAATCTCCTCTTGATTACCCAGAATTATCATTATGAACATCCGGACATTCTTGTCTACAGACTACTGGTCAGATTCTGTTGTTGTGTTTCTCTTTGCTTGATACCAGGGGTGTTTCTGTCTTCTTGTATCCAGCCCTGTTCTCCCTGATCCCCAATTAATTTTGCTGTCAGTGATACTTGGCAGACTGAAGTTATGAGTTCCAGGCTGGGGCACAGTTGCCACACCTCCTGGCATTCAACTCAAGGATTTTGTTGTAAGACAGCCCCACTTTGAAAATTAGGCAGCAGCATTAGGCCACTACTTCTAAGTCAGACCCCTATACACTCTTTTACTCCAAACAGTTGAAAAGATAGGATGCTGGCAAATTTGATGGCTCTCCTAGTCCTAGAGCTGGAACCTGGAGCCTCTCCTCCCTCTAGGAAAAGGCTGGTTGAGCCAGGACTGGGCGGGGCTCTGGGGCTAACCAGTATCTCCCAGGGGAGAACCTCTAGTGAAAGCAAAGGTCCTCCTGCCCTGCAGAGGTCACCAGGTGACTAGGTGAAAGGAGTCCTGGTCTGAAGCTGCTGTCCTCTTCCTGTCCCTTCATTCCATGTGAAGTGCCCTCTAAGCATTTCAGCTCTCTTTGGAAGGTAGGGTGTTTTGTTTTGTTTTGTTTTGTTTTGTTTTGTTTTGTTTTGTTTTGTTTTGTTTTGTTTTGATGATTACAAATGCAGGGTAGTAGAGAGCCAGCATGCTGAGAAATGCTTCCTGGATCATCTTTCCATTTCCCAGATCCTCCCACAGACTGGGTGACATAAGCACAATAGTTTGCAGCCTCCTTGCCCCTCCTTGCTCCCGGATGTGGAAGAGCTGAAAATAACAGAGCTGTCTAGGCACCTGTGGTACAGATGCTGTGATGCAGGGAAGCTCACGGAGGATCTGGAGGAGGCTGGCTTGAGCTCAGATGCCACCACAGTGGCCTGAAGATAAAGGAGGGAATGCATAGAAGCCATTCAGCTTGAAGCCATTGTAAATAATGGACAGATGGTCACTGTGTATTACATAGAGCTGTGCTTAGACCCAAGATAGGTGGGCCAGGATCTCAGGGTCAGTTTGGCCAAGTAACATATCCTGGGACTTGGAGACAGACCAAACCTTTTTTTCATTTGTTCTTCAGAGAACAAAAGAAAAGGGGAAGAGGTACACCTGATATTTGTACTTGACAGTAGAGTTATGGAAAGCCAGGGCCTATAAGCAAGGCTAGAAATGAGGAGGCTTGCCAAAGAGAGTGGTCAGGAAAAAGGAATTATTTGGTGACAATCCAGTACTTCATAATGTGCTTCTTTCTCCCATGGTCCTCTTTTTCAGTATTTGATGATATATCTCACATGTGCCATGGCAGCTTTCTGGAGAAACCCCCATTTCACATATTTCACCCAGATTCTTTTTGCCTTTCAAAACCATCTCTTGGTTTTTGTTTATTCATTTCTTCATTTCATTTCCGATTTGAAACAGGGTCTCACTGTATAACCAGGCTGGCCTTAAACTTCTGGAGATCTGCTGTCTTTGGCACTGTGACGCCAGGCTTTACTTGACTATTTTGAAGTACGATTGGTCACTATAGCTGTATCACATGGACTTTTCTTGGTAAAATATGTGAGTCTTTTTTTTTTTTTTTCCAAGAGTTCATTGTGAGCCAGGTACAGTGTCACGTGCCTGTAATCCCAACACTCTGGGAAGCAGAGGCAGGAGGATCTCTGTGAGTTTGAGTCCAGCTTGGTCTCCAGGAATGCCAAGGCTGCACAGAGAAACCCTCCCCGAAAAAAGAGCTCATTGTGAACTCACATGGTCTCTGCTGATTTGATCTGTCTTTTCATTTGTGACATAAGCTCAGAAAATCTCTGAGTAATGCTTTGGCAGGCCATAACTTAGTTGCTGGAGTGGGTCATCGTGTCTGGCTAGTCCCATGCTCACAGAACACTCAGACAATACTGGGTGTTTCAAAGCAAGAACAGGGTGGGTTTGGATCCTTGGGGTCAGGAGTTGATTTCAAGGCCTTTGTTGATCCCATCATCTTGGTTTACAACTTCTCTTTAGAAAAGCGTGGCTTGAAGAATCATTGTCTTTTTGCCCTCTGAACCAGGGAATGGCAAGATTTATTGTCAAGGTCAAAGCATTATTTGTCAGTGTTTGGCCTTATCACACTTGGGTGGGGCCAGAGGCATTTTGCCTCAAGAAAAATCAAGTAATGTTTGCCAAGTTGACTCTTTCTGATTTATGGATGTATTGTGTAAGAGTTTATTGTCTAAGTACACAAAGCCCGCTTGAAAATGAGAAATGCTTTTTTTTCATTTGTTACACTGATTCCTTGATGCTCTTAATTTTGATACAGTATTGGAAGGCTGAGGCCAATCATTTTTAAGCATCCTTTGATCTTTCCTGTGGTAATTTCCTCTGGTAATTTCTTTAAGTATAGAATTGTCCGGAATTGGATCACAAGGAAATTAAACTTTCAGGACAAACTATTTACTGCAATGGAGACAGTCAAGGGCCTTGAAATTGGCCCAAATACTAAAAGACACAAGTTCCATATGGAAGGAATATAATAAATGAGACTTGTTACTTGCTAATTTTATTAGAGTTAAATATTCAGTACTCCTTTAGTCTCCTTAGGCTGATCCTATAACTACTGAATGTCTGTATTAAATGGACACTAAAAAGCTAAACTGGGTTTCCCAAGCATATGACTTTTCATAGTCTCCTACCCAGAACCATATTAACAGAAACTTAAGATTCAAAAGATTCCTTGGTGATCACCAGACTCATCTAGATGTGGAAACTGAGGCCTGGCAACTGGGCCAAGTGACAAGACTTGCATGTGTCATTAGTAGATTCTCAGCAGTTTCCTTCTCCAGAAGAGGGCCTCAAGTGTCACACGGCATCCTGTCTTTTCCCAGTGCCAGCCCTCCTTAAGTGAGCCACTTTTTGACCTAATTTTCAATCTAAGATGGAAAATAAGATAGGAAGCACTGAAATTCACTGGGCTGGGATTCACCTAGGACCCTCCTCTGTCCTGTGTCAATGGAGTGACCCTGTGAGCTGAGGCTGAATACACTCCCAAAATTCTGAGGATTGTTGCTATCTGAGAGCAAAGCCTCCCCCCACTTCATTCCAGGCTCTTATATTCCAGGAAAAAAAAAAGATTGGTTCGAAATAAGAATAGAGACAGTTTATCAAGAAATGGAAAGTACTCCCGAAGGCAGTAAAATTTTAAGCTTAACCTCTGTGACCTTTTAGAGGACGTTTAAATAGCACCTGCTTCTCCCACATTTGTGTATTGGGGGCTTTTCCACACATGCTTTGCTGTTACATGAAGTCCAGGTAAGGAAATGTTCCTGGTCTTTCTCTGCTGACTGGCTTTTTTATGTTGCTCTCTTTAACTTCATTTAGTCTGGGTGCGCATTCTGTGGGCACACTGTGCATGACACCTGTGAAGGTAAGAAGACAGCCTCTGGGAGTCCATTTTCTCCTTCCACCATGTGTGTTCTGGGTTGATGCAACTTTCTCTGGTGTCTGCTCCCCTGACACAGGACGGAGGGGCAGGCTGTGAGCCTGGCTTGTTTAGTTTACAAGGAAACAGGCATAGACAATCTGATTTATGGGGTCTTGGACTGAATCCCAGAGGGAAAAGGATGGGAAGGGAAACAGAGTGAACAGCACGAAGCCCGGGCCCCAGGCTTTTCTGGACCTATCTGTATCTCAATTTTGGGCAGACCAAAATTCAGGCTAGGTGTGCTGAGGCAGGGGCTGCTCCTAAACTTGGGAATCTTATCCTAGCTAGCTGTGTTCTCTAACGGGCAGTCATTACCCACTGAGATCTTTGAGAAAAACTCACCTTGAACCTCCACAAAAATAACTCTTCTCAAGGCCCCTCTGTGCAGACAGTCACCACAGCATGTGGCCTCCCTAATCCTCCTGGAATTAGGGTTCAGTGTCAGTCTAGACGCACTATCCCTTAGCACCACCTTCAGGCTGACAGGGCTGGGTCAGCTGGGAAGGATGAAGACACAGAGAGGGTGCCTTTCATGAAGGATGAAGATGCAGAGAGGAACATAGAATAAAGCCACCTGTCCATCCTGCTGCCAACCCTTGTCCCCGCTCTGGAACGTACAGCTGTTGGGGGATGCTGCATAGTTGCAGAGATGCACCTTCACCCTGAGGGCCGTGGAAGGTACACCCGTGCAGCCTACATCTGGAAAGTGCCGGAAACTGACTGACTCTCCCACTGAAAACACGCCATAGAAAGAAAGCGACAGCATCCTCAGTCATGTTCCACCCTCCCGGCATCCCTGTGATTCCACACAGTGGATGCGGATAAAGGCACAGACACTGGGGCCAGACTGCCTGGGTTTGTCTCCCCTTGCTCTGGGAAAGTGCTGTGTACTTTGGGGAAATTAGATGACCCCTCTGTCACTTCCTGTCTGTAGGTCAGGGGAAATGATAGCACTCTGCAGGAGTGTCACGGGGGCTGCTGAGATGATTCTCTAGGAAGTTCTTGGGACAGGAATGGAGTGAGAGCCAGTAAATATGTACAGCTATTGCATATTTTTAGCTGTCATTTTGCTCTCAACAACAATGAAATGTCCAGAAAAATATTTTGCTAGTTGTAAAGCAAAGCCGGCCTGGAAACAATGGAAAGACTCCCCACAAAAGTCAAACTGAAGTGGCAATTATTGTTTACTGAAGGGCCTCTTTTTAAAAATACGTTTAAGATGCCTGCATGGACCCAGATAGTTGGTGCTTATTTTTAGATGGTTTACACTTCCTGTAGTCAGAAACAGCCCTTTTTTTTTTTTTTTTAAAGAACTATTTAAGCAACTATATCATTCAACTCACCAAGAAAATGGTATTTATTCAAGTCAACTCATTTGGCCAAGCCAAATTTATTTGGTTTGGTTTAGTTTTATTGTGGTAAGAGTATTTAAAAGGCAATCTAGCCTCCTTTTCATTTACTTTCTTTCTCCTACCCACCTCTAATGAAAACAAACAAAAGTTTACTTATTTGTATGTCTGAGTGGTAGAGCCTTGTGCATGGACCACAGAACATACATGGAAGTCAGAGGACAAAATATAAGAATTAGTTCTGTCTTTCCACCAAATAGATACCAGGGATCAAACCCAAATTTTCAGGCCCAGTGACTAGTGACTTAACACACTGAACCATTTGGCCGGCCCCTCTTATCAAAATTTTACATCTAGTATGGAATTAACTCTGGGTACAGTGGTATTGAGCCAATCTCTAAGGCTCATTTGTGGGGCATAGGTGATCCATCCTGCCTCTTGGCCCTTCTTCCCCAGGCCTTACAGCCACCATTCCCCGCCTTGAGTTTGTGAGTTTGACTCTGTTAGTCTCGTGGGTGTCCTAGAGAGCATCTGCATTTGTCTACAGCCTTTTTTCATTGATCATAATGCCCTAATCCATCTATGCTGTCACATTGCCACGTGCTACAGGATCCCCTTTTTCTTTAAAGCTGAATGATATTCTGCGTTAGGCTACACTCTCCTTATACATTCGTCCATGCAGGGACACTTGTTTGGCTCAAAAGCAATGCTACATTTAACACGGGAGTGCGAGCTGTCTGTCTCTGTTTTAATAAATGCCTGGAAACTGGATTACCAGATCATACGATAGTCCCATTTTTACTTTTTTTGAGAAATAAGACAAATTTATTAAACACCGTTGTGTTCAGCAGTAGATCTGGGTAGGTGGTGTTGGACAGAATGGGGAGGGAAGCTCCCCCCCCCCCCCATTGTATGTGCTAAGAATCAAATTCAGTGGAAGAGAACAGTGCTATTAACCACTGAGTCATCTCTCCGGCCTTGAATTTATATCTTTTAATCACCAAATAAATAGACCACTGCAGACTAAGTGCTATGAAAGGAAAGCATTGAGTACTGTAAAAACATGTCAGAGGGAACCTGGCTTAGATGGTATAAAACAACTTCGGTGGGCTTTTGGGTATCGAATGGGATTAAGACCTCCCCTGCTCTCCAACTTCCTATGGTCTAGACTAGTACATGCCTGGGCCAGGAGGCACTCTGTAGCCTGAGGCAGAGAACAGACCTATGGGGAGGACAAAGGAGGGAAATCCCATCCAGCTGCATGGAGAGAGGGTCAGATGGAGAACAGAGCCAGTCTGTGCAGGCAGAAGGAAAATACAGGCAAAGGCATAGAGATCAGAAAGGACAGATGCCTCTGACACACAACCAAGAGCCTTATGTGTTTGTAGAGTGGGGAGGATGCGGTTCAGTAGCAGACTACTAGAAAAGACACAGTGGTGAGGTATGGAGAGTGTTCTGTAAGCACTGATTCTCAGAATACTCACAGTTTTGAAGGGCTAGGAGCTATTTGGGGCCTAAATTGTAGATCTAGGGGCCGGGGACAAGAAGGGCAGTTTAGTTGGGAGGGAGCATGGCCAGCATTCAGTGCCTATCTCTAGTGGATGCTCCCCAACTAGGAACTGCAGAGATTCAGGGGTGACCAGATGGCCCAGGAGAGCTTGGGCTCATACTAAAACTGACACAGAAGTTCTGGGGTAATGTCAGGACCCCAACAAGAGCTAGAGCTGTCAACTCTAGGAGGTAGGACCAGCCTTTGCAAAGAGAAAGGATTGGAGCAGGGACTGAAGGCCACGCCAAGGCCACCCAAGCAAGGAGAATCTGGCCTTGTTTCTGATTGTCCTCCATTGTTTTACATCCTTTTATTGACACAAAACTTGTCTAAAAGTTGTGTAATTAGAAATTTGGCTCTGGGAGAAATTTAAGCGTGCCCCCCCTTATTAAAAATAGACTGCCAAATTTGCTTCCTCCAGTCCCCCACCTTGTAATTTACCTGAGCCAGGGAGCAACTGTGGACCCTAGCTGTCATTTCCTGGCAGCTCTTTCTTTGGCCCAAATGAGGACCACAGTTTCCACAGACGGGAAGCTCCTGATTGGATGGACGGGGCTCCTTCCTTCCTGACCCTCCCTTTGTTCCTGGAACATGGAGCCAGGAATGCCAAGCTGGAATCTTCTGAAGGGCACATACCCTTTTCCCAGCTCCCAAAGCTTTAAAATCAGCTCCCAAAGCTGATTATATCTCTTGTTTGTTTCATGCCAATAAAAGTTCCACTGGGGGGGGGGGGTCTTAAAAAGTCGGCATGTTGATAAATAGGGCTGAAGAGGTGGCTCAGTGGTAAAGTGTACAGCTGTGGCTCTTGCAGAGAACCCACACTCAGCTCCCAGCCCCCACATGGCGGCTCACAGCTGTCTGTAACTCCAGTTCCAAGGGGATCCGACACGGCCTTCTCACTGCATGGGCGCCAGGAATGCACGTGGTGCGTATATGTTCATGCAGGCTGAGCACTCAGACACATAAAATACGTCTAAAATCAACTCAACGAATAAAAAAGGGACATCTTGAGCACCAAAGGAAGGTGTTGCTCTGCAATCTCTGCAGCCCCCACACATGTGTGCATGCTCACATATATAAAATACATCTCTTACAAGTGCGCAGTTTGGAGAGTTGTAGCAAATCTGTTCACACATACAGAGTTCCAGCGCCCCTAGGAAGTCCCTCTTTGTTCCAGTCACTCAGGGATCAGTCCCAGCCCCACCCCTGCTGTAGGCAGCACTGGCGTGACACCTAACCTTGCTTGTTGCAGAATTTTATGTACAAAAACTGCTCAGTATATCCTCTTTAGTGACTGGCTTCAAGTTTTTGTTTTTTCACTACGGCCGATAGATAACACTTTGGACACTTTGTAGGTGCTAAGATGGCTCTAAATGCCTCATATGTTAGGACTGAGGCCGTAAAACATATGTGGGTGCTGTTGTGGGCTCCATTTTACAAAAAAAGGTAACAGAGATCTGTCACTTGTGCAAAGTCACACAACTGCTGTGATGAGGGCAGGATTAGATTCTAAACCCACACTGTCCACTACAGTGTATGCAGCTGTGAAGAAGATGGTCCCTGTGGTTAAAGAACGGATAAGCCAAAGAGGGGGTGCTGGAGTGGTGGCTCAGCAGTTAGGAGCACATACCGCTCTCCTGGAGTCCTTGAGTTCTGCATTTCCAGCACCTACCTTGGGCAGCTCAAAAGCCTGAAGTCCAGCTCCGAGGGTCCTGACACCCTTTTCTGGCCTCCACAGGCACCTGCATATATGCGGCATTCACTCACACAGACACACACAAAAATTCAATTCCACTCTGGAACAGAGGCAGAGACAGGCAGATCTCTGTGAGTTCCAGGCCAGCCAGGACTGCATGAGACTGTTTCTCAAGAACTAAAATAAAATAAGGTTCCATGAGAGATCTGCCCCAGGGGAATAAAGCAAAAAGTGACCAAGCAGGCAGAACGCCTTATATCTTCCTCTTGCCTCCATCCAAGCTCACAGGCACACACATGTACATCTACCACACAGACACACATGCATGCACACACACACACACATTGTTGCTATAGCCTGGATGATCTTTGACTATGCCAGTTACAAATACTGTATGATTCGTTCATATGCAGTACCTACAGTAGTCAGATTCATAAACCTAGAAAGGATAATACTGTTCCCAGATATTGGGGAGATGGAAGATGCCGCATCCAGCACGGCTCCAGAAATGGACCTGAATGAGGTAGTGAGTGAATGAAGAAAAAAACATAGGAAACTGGGACTGGGTGGTCTGGGCTCTTAGCTGGACAAAGCACAGCACCCTGGAAGCTCGGTGTTTATCATATACAATGGAACAAAGAGGTGGAATTACTGTGTAGAGCTGAACAAGGAGATGGGGCTACTCCATACAGATAAACAAGGAGATGGCTTACACAGACAGCTGGAGCAAGGGAGTGGGATTAGAGTCTCAGGAGCATTCTCTGTAGAGAGCAGTCTTCAGGCTGTAAGCATCGCCTGGGAGAGAAGCTGAGGTGGACATATTCTGAACATACTGTGAGCACTTGCGTTTCTCTCTCATCCAAGGAAAGGTTTGCTTTGCCTCTGAACCTTAGCCCAGGGAGAAGGCCTTGCCATTCCTCTGTGGGTCTAAGGCTCTGGGGTCTTTGACATGGCCAGCTTATGTCAAAGCACACGTTCTCTCAGGACTTCACTCATTCAGGGCTTCCTGTTCCCCACAGAGGCAGTAGAGGCTTGTCTAATAGGAAGATTAAAAAAGTTTAGGAAGTGCGTCCTGGTGGTGGTTGTACAAAAGTCAGAGCGTATTAAATACCAGTGAGTTCAGATTATACCAGTGATAATCCTGTGCTCTCTCCTGAGGTGTTCAGTGACTTCTGCTCTTGATTGTGTCGCCTGGTGTGTGACAAGCAATCCTTTATACCTGTTCAGTGACACAAAGCTACAGCCCCACCTACCTGCACTTCTTGATTCTCATTGTTACTTTAAAAAGACAAAACACAGACAGGGGCATTCTTCCAGAGATATATAATGGCTTCGCGTGGACTGAACTTTCATAGCAGCTCTGTTCCCAGTAGCAGGATATCACCACAGCACTGGAAGCTGCTCACTGCCCTTCTCTTTTTTAATGTCTTTCTCCCTCTCCCTCTATCCTTCTCCCTGTCCCTCTCCTTGTCTCTCTCCCTGTCCCTCTCCCTGTCCCTCGCCTTCTCTGTCTCTGCTACATCTCCGGCCCAGAATCTCATTGTTCATATTTTTAATCTAAGGTAATAGTTTAACACATATCATGTCACCGACCAAGGTGGCCTGAGAGGCAGAGCCACTGTGTCTGCAAAGCCACGCCAACACGAGCAGTACTGCGCTTTCAACTTATCAACAAGGATGACAAGCTTCCTTTGGCACAGAGAGGAAGATGTGTTCAGAAGTATTAAAATGTGGGGGAAATGGGTTATCAGTTGTGGTTTCTGGCTACTGATTAAAGAAGTAGGTTCTGGTGACTTTAAGAAGAAAAGGAACCTTTTTAAAGCAGCGGTTCTCAGCCTTCCTAAATGCTGAGACACTTTGATATAGTTTCTCATGTTGTGGTGACCCCAACCATTGAATTATTTTGTTGTACTTCATAACTGTCATTCTGTTGCTGTTATGAATTATAATGTAAATATCTGTGTTTTCCGGGGGTCTTAAGAGACCCTTGTCAAAGGGTTATGACCCACAGTTTGAGAACTACTGCTTTAAAGTAGCAGGGCCATTCACAGAATTAATGGGGATGTTGGAAAGCTAAGCTCAGGAAAGAACTGAATACATGGATACATCTTCCTTCATGAATACATTCACCTCCATAAGAAGAGTTCCCTCCTATTGTCACGTCATTCCTTTGAGGCTCAACCCTCCACTCTGGTAGAAAGATAACAGTGTGTAAGTCTAGATGACTTACTTGTGTCCCAGCCTGCAAAGAAAAGGGACACCTGAGGCCCATGGAGGACCCTCCCCTCCAAGCAGAAAGGGAGTTCAGAACAGTGACTCATTCTCTCAGTACGCTGCTGCTCATAGCATTTTCTCTGAATGTTTCTGAGGCTTCATAGATGATCTCTCTCTCTCTCTCTCTCTCTCACACACACACACACACACACACACACACACACACACACACACACCACCATGAAAAGCAACTTCCAGATAGGTCCCTCTGTCAGTGAGTCCCAGCCACCCTGCTGCCACCTGAATGACAGGTATTTATCTGCTGAGGTTCAGCTACTGTGACCTGTAGTTTGGGGCTGTCTGTCAGTCCAGATGACAGTGGTTCTTGATACCTTGTCAGACAAGTTTGTCTGGCCTTTGAGTGACAGAACTCAGGGAAAATTTTGATTCTGTCTTTACATACTACTATGTCACCCATTCAGCAAATCTTGGTTCTTGCTCCAATCCAAACCGGTTGTTGAAGGAAATGAGAATCAAGTCTGGCCCATATCCTGAGCACTCCTTCTGCCCTCCTTGTCCCCAAGAAATCAGGAGTTCTGTAGCCAGATACACTAGAGAATTGGAAGTCTCCATTGTGTCCGATGGCATAAGTACCAGGTGGGGAGGAAGGGAGGGAAGGCCGTGGAGGGACACATGAGGGCTTCTGTGCATCTGAATCGGATTTGGGTTTTTGGTTTGTGTGTGTTTTGTTTGAAATGGGGACTGGTACATCCCAGGCTGGCCTGAAACCAGCGATGTAGCCGAAAGTGATCTTGGATTTCTGATCTTGCAACTCGCTCCCAGGAGAATAGCACCAAATACATCTGCTTTGTGCATGCTGGGCACAGAACCCAGAACTTCAGGAATGTTAGATAAGCATTCTGCCAGCTGAGCTGCATTCCTAACCACACATTTCCTAATTTTTGTTATTATTAAACCACATAGCTGGCAGGGCATGGTGGCACACGTCTTTAATCCCACTCAGCACTGTGGAGGCAGAGGCAGGCAGATTTCTGTGAGTTCAAGGCCATCAAACGTGAGATAGTGAGACCTATTTCAAAACCAACCAAACAAAAACAAACCCTTTATTAACTCTAGTCTGCTTGTATATCTTCTGCGCCCCTTTCACTCCTGTTATACAAAGGGGTGAAAACTTTAGCCCACAAGCCTCTTTATTTTTCCTAAAAGAGCATTCTCTCCCTCCCCCCCAAAAAAAAGCATTCTCCCCTAGGTACTTCTTCATCTGCCTTAGGACCCCATGCTCCATCTCCTGCCAGCACCCTAGATTTATACCAACAGTTTGGGCTTTTGCTGCAGAATATATCCATAGGATACTGAGCATTGCCTGGTATTTAACATTTTATGTTTTCAAGACTTATTTATTTTTGTTGTATATGTATGCATGTTGCTTGTATGTAAGTCTGTGCATCATTGTATATGCCCATAGAAGCCAGAAGAGGATGTCAGATCTTCTAGAACTGGAGTTATAGGCAGTTATTAGGTGCCACATGGGTGCTAGGAACCAAGCTCAGATCCTCTGGAAGAGCAGCCAGTTCTCTTAACCGTTGAGCCATCTCTCTAGCAACCCCAAAGGTGGTGGTGGTGGTGGTGGTTGCATGTTTGTAGAGATTCCGATGTTGACAGGTGAAGATCTAGTTTACTCTTTTTGCTGTCTGGCATTTTGTTATCTGAATAAACCGAGCTTGATTTTTAAAACTATCAGCATTAAGCAAGGCACAGTGTTAAAATTATATGTTAGCTAGCTCAGCACAGTATTATTTTTTAGATTTTAACATGAGTTTGAAAATATTAGAAATGGAAAGGAATGAGGAAAACAAGTTGGGAAGGCAGCAGGAGGTAACTACTGTGCTACAGTGGGCTAAATGGAGACTGCGGCTCTGCAGCTGAGCAGCCTGAGATTAAAATAACCTTTGGTACCGGCCTCCTTGCGTGCCTCTCCTGGGAACGTGCTTCCTTGGGGGAGATGGCTGAAAGTCTTGACCTCAACAAGAGTGTTTACTTAACTGCTTGATTTGGAACAGATTGGTAGGTGGCCAACACACTCAGTGGGATTTGTTGTAGCCCTGGCCATTTTAAAAAAGAAATTGGCAAATGACCATATTCTGTGTGACAGATTTTTAAAATACTTTTTAAACACATTTAAGCTATAAATAGTCCCGTGATAAATATCAATCACAACCTTTCCTAGACAACCCTTGACCTCCACAGCACTCTATAAACTTGGGCTAAAAGAAATTCCTCCGTTCCCATGCTTGCCAAACCCTGAAAACTGCAGGTGGCCTCCAAGTTCTCTTCCTTCTTCATCTCAGATGTTTTCTGAAAAGAGGGACCTGACCAGAGAGGGAGCCTTTAACCCACAGTCTTCAGTGTTGGGGCTGGAGGTCGGTTTTGCCACTGATCCAAAGGCTGGGTGAAGTCAGAGTCCTGAGTGCCAAGTGAATTTGTCTGTGTGGTGCTGCATCACACTGGCCGCCCCATTCTGTTCCCTTCCATGGAAGGGTGCCAGGTCCCCAGGGTTAACTCTACGTCCATCCCAGGGCACCTCGTCTGAAAATTACTCCCAGGTCATAGGTCTGCTGCCTCAGATTCAGCCCTGTTTAACAGCCACGCCCTCCACGGTGGTCAGTGCACTAACAGACCCTTCTCTCCACCCAGGATATGACTTCTGCCAGGTCCTACAGTGGTTTGCTGAGCGGGTTGACCGGATCATCCTGCTCTTTGATGCTCACAAATTGGACATCTCAGATGAGTTCTCAGAGGCGATCAAGGCCTTCCGCGGCCAGGATGACAAAATCCGAGTGGTACTGAACAAGGCCGACCAAGTGGACACACAGCAGCTGATGCGAGTCTATGGGGCCCTCATGTGGTCTCTGGGCAAGGTCATCAACACACCTGAGGTACTTCGAGTCTACATTGGCTCCTTTTGGGCACAGCCTCTGCAGAACACCGACAACCGCCGGCTCTTCGAGGCTGAGGCACAGGACCTTTTCAGAGACATCCAGAGCCTGCCCCAGAAGGCTGCTGTGCGTAAACTCAACGACCTCATCAAGCGAGCCAGGCTGGCCAAAGTAAGCAGGAGATGACTGAGTCGGTCACTGGGGCTGGGACTGGATTGCACTGTAGGTTGGGGTAGCTCTATCCCAGAAGGTTTGGGGAGGGAATGTGATTGGTGGACAGCTTTAATCCCAGCACTTAGGCAGCAGAGGCAAGTGGATCTTTGTGAGTGTCAAGGCCAGCCTTGTCTTCATGAGAGTTTCAGGCCAGCCAGGGCTACACAGTGAGACCCTGTCCAAAAAAAAAAAAAAAATCGCCATACTCTTGCTGCACTTTTAATCCCAGCATTCAGGAGGCAGAGGCAGGAGGATCTCTATGAGTTTGAGACCAACCAGGGCCACACAGAGACCTTCTCTATAAATAAAGGAACAAATAAAAATAAACAACCAAAAAAAAAAAAAAAATCAGGAATCACTGCTTCTGTCCCAGCCTGTGACCTCAGGCAGACAGCTGGGCTTCAAAGCCTGTTTTTTAATCTGAAACCTGGAGCCTACCAGAGCCTTTCACGCAGTGCTTACGTGGATTCTCTGTGACACCGTGCTGAACATAGCAGCTGGGACATGGGGAAGGGTCAGTCAGTGCACCAGCTGAAAGAAAGCTAATATGTTAGCATTATGTTGGGATGCTGAGATCTCAATTTCCCCAGTGTAGAAAAGCTGGCATTCTAGCCAGAGCCTGTGGGATGCTGGGAAGCCACCACTAGTCACTGTTCACTTAGGGCCAGAACCCAGAACTGCCTAGAAGCTGGGAGATGGGGTGGCAGTTACTAGAGCGTGTCAGATCCCTCCATCCTCATTCTGGCCTGTAGCCCATACTGTAACTCACTGTGGGCCCTATAACAAAGTCACCTGAGGCTCGTGATTGAGCCGCCTAGCAGCCCCTGGAATATGTGCCCATGGTGTGTACGTGTGAGCACGTAAGTGAATATGTGACGGTCTGTTGAGCCCCACAGGTGGCAGAGTCAATACTGTAATGTCTATGAAGAGCAAAGCAGATCGCTCCTCTAAAAGTATAGGGTCAGGAGGAGTTCCTTATAGATCTGTGTATGTTTTATGTAGTTGTCCTGTACTTCTGGAAGCACCCTGGAGCCCTTTGCCAGAATGAGGGTCTGACCTGGTTGATCCGAGAGTTTTAACCAATGGAGTTTCCAGACCCTGCCCCATAGCTGTTGACTCAGGAGGGTATGTGGCCATAGATCTGTATGGACACACATGAGGGCATGCGCTTCTCAGGTGTCATTATCATCAGCTGAGATCCAGGGGCTGTACTGACTTCCTGATTTTTCAGAGACAAAGTGACCTCTTCAGACTCCCCCAAACCATTAGGTGAGAAGCTAGGACTGAAACACACTCCCCCAGCTGTTAGTCTAGCCCTCTGCTCTGGGCCCAGGACTCCAGCTGGCACCAGTACGCAGGCTGCTCCACACCCATTGGAGCTTGGTCAGAAAGTAGAGTCAACTCCCTTCTCTTGCTATTCTGCTGGAAAAAAAAAAAAAAAAAAAAAAAAAGCAGGGAAAATCAGCCCCACAATCCTGACTTCCAGTCTGGCCTGGGTGCACTGGGTTAGCCTCCGGAGTGTTCTACATCTGTGGCTCATTTAGACGACACAGGTAGGGCGTGCCCAGGCCAGAGCTGAAGAGTACGTCTGGGGGGGGCACTCAGGGCACCCTTGTTATAGCGTGAGGAACTGAACTGACCAAGGAATGGGTACTTGCCCATATGGAACTCAGAATGGTTCCTAGGTGCTTGTCCAAGGGAAGCAGGGATGGCTCCCCAGACAGCCAGGGGCCTTTCAGCACCTCATTTCTCCTCAGTAGCTATCTTCCTGCTGCTGCCAAGTGTGCATGCTCCTGTGTCTGAAGAGACCTGCCCTGGACGCCCACTGCCCCATACTCACAGTGCACAACCTCTTGGTTCCCTTTCTTACAGCCCAGGGCATGCACTTTCTTCCCTGTGTCGCCAAGCTTACTTGAGTCTGCCAGGTGCTATGAGACCCCCACTCTCTCTCCTTTCTCCCTGGTATAAGCTTATTTCCTCTCAGAACTCTGTGCCACTTTGTTCTAGCCCTGCAAGGCAGTTGCTCTAACTAGTTTGTGAAACCACTTCTCTGCAGCTCTCCTGAAAGGCCCACTACCATGGGCCTAATACCCGGTGACAAGAAGTCTTTCTAGTTTTGCCTGTTCAATGACCCTTTGGCACGTGGTATTTCTCTTTTTAGCCATTATAAATGAATTTAACCTTTAGGGAATCTATATAAAGTCTAAATTATCTTTTTGTTGTGTTTTTTGTTTGTTTGTTTGTTTGTTTGTTTGTTTTTGAGACAGGGTTTATCCGTATAGCTCTGGCTGTCTTAGAACTCATTCTATAGTCCAGACTAGCCTTGAACTCAAGGGATTTGCCTGCCTCTGCCTTCCAAGCACTGGGATCAAAGGTGCACCACCACCACCCAGCTAGCCTAAGTCATTTCCTGGTCAAAGCTCCTGTAGAGTTTGCAAATTCACAGACTTTAATGTCTGTGGGCATTTTAAGCTTACCAGTTAGGCCAGTGACTCCAAACGCGGCTATATTCAGCCATAAAAAGAGAGAGAGGCAGAGGGAGAGAGAGAGAAATATGAGAATGAATATGAGTGTGAATAGGGAGCTGGGTGAAAATGCCAAGTACCACAGCATGGCAGTGTTCCCTGCCATTCCTAAGTGCTGACCCTTGGAGCAGACCATCATGGCCTAGGTTAGTGTGGCACAAAATGCCTCTGTTCTAACGCTGAATAATGAAAACCCTTGTGCAGATGTGGGGGGCAGATGCTCAAACTTGCTGAGCTTACTTATGGGAAAAGAAACAGCATATTCTTCTCTTCCTAAGAATAGTATCTGGTTTGTTCCTTTTCACAGAGGAAAATGTTTAAGGCACAACTGCTTCCATCACCAGCTCCCCAGTGCCATTTGCACGTGGTCTGTCGCAATCCCAGAGCAGAGCATCAGGACAGGAAGCTGCCTGGGCTGGATAAGAAGCAGAACTGAACGCAGTGGCCTCAGGCCCTAGCATGGCACATGCTAAGTGGGTGCTCTACGGAGCTGTGCCCTTAGCCATCCAGCTGCAAGTTCACGTTCCACTTGTGAGCTTTGTCGTTTATTGTTCTTAAAGCAGCAAGGAGTAGGCTGGGGATGTAGCTCAGCAGTAGGGCAGCTTGCTAGTGTGCTCAAGGCCCTGGCTTCTGTTCCCAAAGGGAAGGAAAAGTCCACACGGAGGACTACACTAAGGGCTGGGAAAATCATGGACCAGATAGGATGTGTAAGTTTCCTGTGGCTGCTCTACCAGAGGCCAAATGGCAAACCAGAAGCCCAAAGTCAAGGTATTAGTAGATCCATACATCCTCTGAGGGCTCCAAGTGTCTGTGCTCCTCTCCTGGCCTCCTTGGTGCTCTGTGGCCTAGAGGGCTTTTTATTTGTTTGGATTGGTTTGGTTTTTGTTTTTGTTTTTTCAAGATAGAATTTCTTTGTGTAGCCTTGGCTGTCCTGGAACTCGCTCTGTAGACCAGGCTGGCCTCGAACTCACAGAAATCCACCTGCCTCTGCTTCCTGAGCACTGGGATCAAAGGCGTGCGTCACCACCACCTGGCTTGTGTTTTTATTTTAGTCACTCACTAAAATAATTAATAATGCAAACAAAAAGGCTGGAAATTAGGTAATTTCTCTGTCTTTTCTATTTGTGTGTTTTCAAAGCTGTCTTCTAAGGAACAAAAGACCTTCATGTGGTCTGGGTGAGCCTTCTCATCGCCTCACCTTCTGTCAGGTAGAGAGGTAGCCTGCCAGAAGTCTGTTTGCTCTCTCTTCAATGCCAGTCAAAGCTTACTGTGTGATTCTTCAGAGTAAGCTATTTTAGGAAAGTCCAAATACAAGTTTTGGAAGTAGAATTTAGTTTTATTCTTTTATAAACTTGTGCGGATCTCAAACTTCCTTATGGGATACATGAACAAAAGCCAAAAAGTGAGGCAAATTTACTGCCAGACCCCATCCTGCACAAGGTTGGGAAAGCACCGCCCCCCATTTGGAAATCTTCACTCAACAAGAAAACAAAGCAGCTTTTGAGGAAGGAGTGGGTGAGCATGAGGGAAGAGAGCTCAGTGACTTTCAGGGGTCACTAGAGTTCTGTGGAATTTAGTTCGCTCTTCAAAGACATATTTTCCTCTCGGTCACATGTAGTGTGCAGAGCCTGGCTTTCCTGTTTGCAGGGTCAAGTTCCTTTTAGGAGAAGTTGGGCATTTTGTAGCTCATCGGGCAGATAGAGGCTGAAGTATGCGGTGTGTGGTGATGAGCCCTTTAATGCTTATCCACTGCAAGGCTTTAAAAATAGCTCCATCACTGCCTGGGCTTTGTGGAGGTCTGTGCTCAAGCCTATATATGGAAACCTGTCTCTCTGAAGGCTGACCTCAGATGCCTCTAAAGGCCCCTTTAAGTCCTCTCTAAGGCTGTTGGAATCACGTGTCTTATTGGTACCAGCTTTGATCTGAAGGAACCCTTGCTCAGCAGGACTTGGCTGCTTCTCTCAATCTTCCGTTTTCACCTTTTGGGTCTCTGGTTTACTATTAAATTTGGTTAGCAGGGGCAGGTGACAGATAGGCCTCACTGGGTAGCTCAGGCTGGCCTCAACCCATGGTAGTCTTCCTGTCTCAGTTTCCTAAGGGCCGAGTTTACGGACATGAGTTACCATGCTCGGCATTAACTGAAAGGGAAAAGAGGGGGGTATTACCGTAAACCCACAAACAACAGCCCCAGTCTGAGCAGAGTGTTTCAGACAGTTTGCTGTCACCGTGTGCTGTGACATCATGCAGAGCGCAAAGTACACGTGCTGTGTTCGCAGAACCAAAGTTGCCATGAAGTCACACAGTATTAACACAGGGGCAAGTGAAAAGCACCTCGAATTCGTTACACGTTTGATTTCGAGTTAATTCTTGGTTGTCATGTATTCACACAGCGTTAACTGTTGTCAGTTTTTTAAATAGCCCCTACATTCAGTGAAGCAACCACCATTTGAGAAACTGGTCCTGACGCAACAGTCATGCAGCCTAACGCGTGTATTTTCAGATGGCCTCTGAACACTGCATGCACTTGCATTGCTGTTCAAATTCTGTTGACCCCACCCAACATGCACGTACACTCAGCGGCTCTCAGCCGAGCGGTGGGATGAATCCACTCACTGTCTCCAATGTCCTTCTTCTCCAATATTCTAATTAAGTCTGTTTTCCTTCGAGACATTTCCAACTCTGCCTAGTTGTTTAATTTTTAAAACCATCGGTCTATTATTCATCCTTTCCTCCTCTAGTTATTTATTTGGCTTCTGTTAATTTCAAATTCTATAAAGAAAACCTTTGTAGTCAACACAACTTACTGATCTGAAGTTTGAAGTAAGCGGAAAAAGTGAGGGAAGCATGTGACCCAGGCCAGACAGTACCCTCCTGGGAAGATTGCTCCCCCTTAGGGGTTTGGGGAGCTTCCCTTTCATGTATCTGGGTTTCCTCCCCCGAGAGAGCTGTTCCTCCTGCCTGATCCCAGGCAACTGGTCTCAAACAGAAAACCCTCAGTGCCACGGTGAAGCTCTCAGCACTCTGCCCATTGAAGTGCTGCGCCCATGATCACTCTGACTTCATTGCTCACAGGACACCGCTCCTGTGTAGGTAAATGAGTCAGCCTCTAGTTTCACTTCCTGGTGCTCTCAGGCACAGGTGAGACTCTCTCTGCCTTTTCTGGTTAGTCACAGTGGAGATCTTTCCTGCTAGGGGTCTGCTTGCTTCCTGCCCAGATAACAGAACCATTCCTGTGAGGGTACAGTCAGTTGCCCTTTCTTGGGGGGTACACTTGAAGACATGATCTCTAGGGACATTCTCTGTGCGGCTTTGCCTCACCCCACCTGGTTCTCGGTCAAGTATTGCACCGTTCACCGGGATTCCAACTTCTCTGACCCTGGAGAACCATCATTAGTGCTAGCACTAGGTCAGCAGAGCCTCACTGGGAATCCTCCCGTGGCTCCAATGCCTGCTGAGCGAGGCCTGGATGCAGCCCACCTCTCCCGTCCCTGGACCGTGTGCATGATACCACCCCAGATCCACACCCACCTCATTAGCACCCTCATCTCGCTGTACTCACACATCTCCTACTGTTCTTCACGGGACCCAGCTCAGACCTGTGCTCCCCCTAACCCAGCCTTCGATGTTGGGGTTCTCTGTGCTCACCCTCCCTGTGTGGTCTCAGCATATCTGGTTCCTCTGGCCCTTCCTCAAGTCCAGCTCTCAGATTACCTGTTCCAGACCAGCTCTCTAGAAGCACGTTCTAGCTGCCCTTAGGAGGTTGGGCTCTTGGGTTCTCACCTTTGTTTGTGGTTACGAATCAGAGTGCCCCATGGGAATGGGGTCTCGTTCATCTCCTCCCTCGAGGAGTGTGTTGTGTGTTGACCTGACATATCCCCCTTAGGTACATGCCTACATCATCAGCTACCTGAAGAAGGAAATGCCAAATGTATTTGGAAAAGAAAACAAGAAGCGAGAACTCATCTCCAGGCTTCCAGAAATCTACGTTTACCTGCAGCGAGAGTACCAGATTTCTGCGGGGGACTTCCCTGAGGTCAAGGCCATGCAGGTACTGGGAGCCCCATCACAGTGTCATGAGGAGGTGGTGGGAGCTCTGGTTCCATCTGCACAGAGCCACGGTACTCTCTGCAAAGCAGATGACATGAACTTGGGTGCCTGCAGCCACCAGCTGTGTGGTCACAGGAAGAGATAGCCATGGCATCCCTGGCTGTTTGTTTTCTCGTCTCTAGGAGAGATGTGGGTTCCCAGAGTATGTCTACAAGGAGAATGACTCTGCAGCTGCAGAAGGGGAACTTGTTGGGGTCCTGCAGGCCAAGGAAGATTGAAGGATATATGGCCCATCTATGTGGGGGTGTCGTGTCTAGTCTGGGAGTCACTGTCCTCTGGGGATATGAATCCGTGCGGTCATAAGAAGCCGAAGTCTAGATTTGTATGTAAATCACCTTTCAAATTTGGTCTTAATTTTTCAAAAACTGCTAGGTAGACTAAATATAGATTTTACCCTGAGACCAGCTGTTATAACATAAACAGACTCTGAACCTGTAGATATTTGTGAAAATTATTCCAGGCCTGTGTGGGTCAGAGGACACCAGGTCCCCAGAGCTGGGTCAAGGGACAATCCCTGCGGAAGGAGTTAGGGAAGCCAGAGTCTCAGGAGCAGCCACAGCCCATTTAGCTGTATACTGGGTGAGTCTAAGCCTATGTTGAAAATCCCATGGTCAGGACCCACACTTGGTATCTTCAGTGAGCCCAGGCAGAGCAGGAGCCCCAGCCTGAGAGATGCTATGTCCGTTTGTGTTCATTTAGTCATTCATCCAGGAAATGTTAGTTACCGGGACCAAGCATTGTTCTAGTCTCTAGAATACACCAATGGGCAGACATTTAAGATAAGAGTAAGAATAGTTGAGTCTTTGCCCCAGTGACATACCCCTTGCTACAACATGGATGCCGTGGGCTTCAGTGTAACTCCTGATTCCATCTGTGTGGTTCAGTGTGTCTTTGCAAGTCTATAACTCCATGAGCTCAATACCCATGTCATGCTCACTCTACTTTCCCTTCCTCTAGACAGCGGCTCCCAACCATAACATTACCTTGTTGTTACCTCATTAACTGCAGTTCTGCTACTGTTATGAATCGTAATGTAAATATCTGATACGCAGGTTGCCGGATATATGACTCCCAGAGGGGTTGTGACTCCCAGGTTGAGACCTGCTGCTCTTCCACGTAGTAGGTGCTCAGTAAATACATGCTGAGCATGCTTCTTCCCCTGAGGCTGTTGAGGATCTACCATCTTCAGCAACGGGCATTCCGTTGACACCAGCTGTGTGGGGGTCAGATGTAGAGGATAAAGCTGGGAAATAACAGGAACTGGGCATATGTCAGGGTCGTGAGGAGGGTTCACCACAGCTGGTTTCAGGTCTATGTTCTCCCAGATGGTGGTGACATGCACCCTTAATTCCAGCACAGAGGCAGGATCTCTGTGAGTTCAAGGCCAGCCCAGTCTACACAGCAAGTCCCAGGACAGCCAGGGCTACACAGAGAAATTCTGTCTCAAAAGAGAGAGAGGGAGGGAGAGAGAGAGAGAGAGAGAGAGAGAGCGCGCCCTGGTCAGGGGTCTCACATCTGTTATACCAAGCCAAGCGTGTGTTTTAGTTCCCTTAGTGCCAGAACAGACTGCCTGTGTCTGCCTGTGTCTGCCTGTGTCCTGCTCCCAGGGAACCTGGCCTGTTACGGGATGACTGCCCTGCAGCTTGATAACACTAGAAATGCTGTACTGTAACTGCTCACTCAGTTGTTGCGATGTCATGACAGCAGAGGGCAGCAGAGCCATCCCCATGTGCCCTGCTCCCACACATTTGAAAACCAGCCTGGGGGGGGGAGCGTGTCTTCCACCCCTCCACACCCCTGCTGAGGTCTGTAAGGACCACAGGGACCATAGTGTAGGGTTTATTTCCTGTATGCTTTCTGGGCAGACGTAGCTGCTGCTTTCTAGTCGTTCCTGCACAATTGTGGCCGCTTGCCCCTTGTTTCTTCAAACACCTGCCATCAGAATCCCCCTCCTCTGCAGGCTGGTAGACATTTTTAGGCAGCTGTAATCCCCATGTGTCTGTTTGCCAGACAGGCACCCTCTGTGCTCAGGGCTCAGACTCATTCCCCAAGGCTGGGGTAGGTGTTCCTGCACCCAGGGGAATTCAGACTACTTACTCAGTAGCACTGGAATTTTTATGTAGGAAGGCCTGTAATCCCTCCTTCTCAACTGGCCCCTTTGTCCTCTCAGCTGTGACACTGTCAGCAGAAGTCCTGGGTACTGGCAGCACTGTTTGGTGCCGAGGGTGGAGGTGATGGCCTGATGGCTCTCATCAAGCAGTGAGCACGCAGGACTCAGAACCCAGAACTTACTTCAGAAAGCAGGCCGCTCGAGGGCTCGAGCTGGGCTGGAGCAGCACAGCAGTTAAGTAGCACAGTGCTGGCTGCTCGAAGGTTGTTGGGAGGGCCGTTGTGAAGACACAACAGCTGTCAGTGTTTGGCTCTGTTCCCCTGTAGTCTAAGTGCCGGGGCTCCCTTCCCAACGTGACCCCAGAATTCTTGCCCTACCACACACCCTGAGATCACAAATTTTGTTCTCCTACCCAAGAAATACACGTCAAGGTTCAGAGAAAGACCCTGCCCCAAAAGAATCAGCTGAGAATGTAGAGGAACATGTCTGACACCTGCCTCTGGCCTCCTTGTGTGCACAGGTATACACACACACACACACACACACACACACACACACACACACACACATTCTCAATGCTTCTGCATTTACTAGGGAAAAACATGGAAGACTAGTTTTCATTAGGTCTTTAAGTCTGCTGATGTTAAGCCCTAGGCAAATCTCCCAGTTCAAGGACAGAGAAAGTTCAACCCCAGTCTCATCTGTCACAGCAATGAATAAATAAGGTCCTCTCTGGGTGTCTGAGAAACCCAGGATTCTGAGTTTATATATTTTTGCAGGAAACCGCTTTCCTTAGCTTCAGACACCTGTGTGATATCCCTTCCCCCTTCTAATTGCTCAGTCTTCCCTTTCTACTGACTTTTTGTATTTCATGTTATCCTTTTCGCACAAGTCTTTTCTGAAAGCGCACACTGAACAGCTGGTGTCTTCTTCCTCCAGTGTGACCAAGGCTCCTTTAAAGCAGAGCCCATCCCTGGGCCTAGGGGGAAAATGTCTGATGCACAGCGAGCGATAGGGCGGTAATACAGGGTGGGTAGGCGATGGCTGCGTGAACGATGGATAAGTGGTGGGTGGGCGGATGGGTGAATACAAGTATGAATGTATGCGTAAGCAAAGAGAAACTGGGTAGACCGGGCTCTCTATCACTACCCAGATAGCCTCTGTGACCCTCCTCCCCAGCAGGTGGCTCCACCCCGGAAGGGCAGTGGCTGAGTTCTCCAACCCTTCCTAGAGCCCCTGGTCTACTGACCGGCCACTTCTCCAAAGAGATGGGGTGGGGAGCTCTTGTGACCTGCTGGCGATGCTCAGCCCTGCTGCCTACCTTTCAACTGGTGCTCATTTGCCCGTACTTTTGAAATAACTAGTCTACAGCCGTAAGATTCCCAGAGCCCCAACAGTGCCTTCTTGGAGAGCCTTCTGTGGGGTTTTCCTACAGGTTTCCAGTTTCGCAACCTTCTAGGTTCGTTCCTAAAAGGTTAAAGCTAAGGAGCATGTGCCCCAGGCTTCATCACTATTATTTTCAAATAATCCAAAGGCAAAGTTCTTTTTATCAGGAGCCAGGGGAATTGAGAGAGGGTGCTGCTGTGTAGACCAGAAAAGCCTCAAGCATGCAGCAACACTACAGTCTTCGCCCTCTGAGTGCCGGAACTATGGGTGTGTGGAACCATACACAGCCAGCTACAAGATTGTCAAATAATAAGTTTTTGGGGGGTTTGTTTTTTAATTTTTCTTTAGATATAGTCCCTGGGTTTTTAATAAAGCATAGAAAAGAGTTAGCGGTTGTGGGTCTTCGACAGTATGGTACTGTCCTTTTTCACTCTGGATTGTCGTGGAAGTGAGTGACGTTTGTGGTAGAGCCTTTCTGAGAACACAGTGCTCCAGGGCACTAGGTGCAGGTGAACGATTTCCACAGTCTTAAGGGGTCCCTGCAACTCTGGCAGGCACCAGAAAGAGCAGCTACCGTATGAACAGCCACATTTCAACCCTGAAGCTTGATTCTTGATCCTAAGCCCCTCTTGCATCTGGTGAGCTTGGACACGTAGCCCCAGCAAAGAGGTCTTCTGCTGGCACAGGGCGTGATGGGATATCTGTGTTAAGGGAGACCTAGTTTCCTCCAGCACCTCCTGCAGAGGACATAACTCCAAATCTGGTTTCCCCTCCTGTAGGAACAGCTTGAGAAATATGACTTCACCAAGTTCCACTCACTGAAGCCCAAGCTGATCGAGGCTGTGGACAACATGCTGACCAACAAGATCTCATCCCTGATGAGCCTCATCAGCCAGGAGGAGATGAACATGCCCACGCAGATGGTGCAGGGAGGTGCCTTTGATGGCACCACAGAGGGGCCCTTCAACCAGGGCTATGGGGAGGGGGCCAAGGAGGGTGCTGATGAGGAAGAGTGGGTTGTGGCTAAAGACAAGCCTGTCTATGATGAACTCTTTTATACCCTGTCACCCATCAATGGCAAGATATCTGGCGTCAACGCCAAGAAGGAGATGGTGACCTCCAAACTGCCCAACAGCGTCCTAGGCAAGATCTGGAAACTCGCTGACTGTGACTGCGACGGCATGCTGGATGAGGAGGAGTTTGCGCTGGCCAAGCACCTCATCAAGATCAAGCTGGACGGCTACGAGCTCCCTAACACCCTGCCGCCACACCTCGTGCCCCCCTCTCACAGGAAGTCCCTGCCAAAGGCTGACTGAGGGTGCATAGCCGGGGCGGGGGCGGGGGGGCGGCGCCTGGGCCTGAAGTCTGCTCTGCCACCGACTTGCTGGATGTCCTTGGCCAAGGCTCTGCCCTCTCCATGTCTCAGTTTCCTCATAGGTAGGTAGGTCAGGGAGGGCAGATCCTGGATGCTGGATGAGGTCCTTTTACCTCTGAAATCTCTAAATTTCTATCAAAATATTGAGAAGAGCAGTATCTAGATATGGAGATTAAAGTCTCAGAAGAAAAAGAAATTATCCAATGAAGAATGTAGGTGTGGACATAGGCTGGTGGACACAGGCTGGTGAGCTTGTGGAGTGAGCTGGAGACTCACTGGAGTCTTCAGGGCCTGTGCTGGACAGTTCATCACCGTGACCCTCTGTCCTTCAGAGGGCACCAAGAGGTATCAGAATTACCTAATTTATTTTTCTTACTGCGTTTCCTGTTACAGGGGAGGGAACAGAGCAGAGGGTTTCTGCTCTCTATAGACTGACACCAAAGAGAAGACTACCAGGTTTAAAAAAGGATATATCATGTCTGTGTGGGCCCATCCCTTCTGCAGTCCCCAGACAGCAGGCAGCCAGGTCAGGAGAACCTGCTGCCTGACCCTGCCACATTTTCCTCCCAGCAAAGCTGGATTTAGTTAGGAATTTGGAATTCATGACCTCTGTCAGCCCCTGGCCAGACCTCTTCCAAGATCATGTTGAAGTCTGAGGACTGCCTTCTCTTCCCAGTTCACCCAGTAGGTTGCAGCAGTCAGTTTTTCAGACTTGAGAAGAGACAGTTCCCATCTGTCACTAAGTGTGCCCTTCAATCATTGAATGTCCTCAAGGCTTTTTGGTAGGTGGCAGAATTTAAATTCAACAAAGCCATGGCTTGATTTGTGTGGAGTCCCAGAGCCTTTGGACCCAGGTAAAGACAGACCAGCCCCATCCTGAGCTATCAATTAAAGAGATCAGTATCTTGATGATTGATACTGTTGTTTGATTTTTAAAGGAAAAAATATGCATTTCATTATGTCTAATTGTGTTTTTCTCACAAGATGAAGCCTCTCTGCAGAAATCTTTTGTGTAACACTTTTTCTTCCAAGCTAGTGTGCTTCACATCAGGAGTGCCTATCTGGGCCCGGATTGAGCTGCATGCATACCTCCCCTGACTCTTCAGGGGTTTCCCAAGCCTGTAACTCTCTTTGACCCACTTAGTCAGGTTCAGGGTCTGCCTCCCATCACAGCACAGCAGTGACCGCATGGCCCAGCCATGACAGTACCTGAAATGAATGAATCTGAATAGTGCCCCTGAATCTTCAGAAAAAGATACTCTCATGCTTAATTGCCTGCCTCTGGCAACTTCAGGGTCAGAACTGATGATTTAAGGGAAAATGCTAAAAGCTCACACCTATTATTCCAGCACTTGGGAGGCAGATGCAGGAGGATTACCGTGAGTTTGAAGCCAGCCTGAACTACATTATTAGTGTGATGGCACTCTGCTTCAAAACCAGAAATAACATTTTTGTCACCATTCACACTCCCTATCTTACTTTCTAAATAATAGTTGTAAAGGAAACATGGTGTGCTTTTTACCCCGAGTGAGCAACATTTTGGTTATTTGGACACACAGAGGGAAATGTTTGGTCCTTGGGGCTGTAACTACATAGGCATTCCTGTGGTGTGAGGACCCTCGTGTCCAAGGGGGGGTGGTGCCTGGGAGGGCTGCCCTTCCTCCCATTTGTCTTGCTGCTTTCTCACTGCACCGTTGTCATATTATCTACATAAATATAAGCACAAACGTATGTCTCATGAGTCTGTCTCTAAAGTGTGTCCATGTGTTCTGTGTGGAGATGACCAAGTTGCTTCTGTACAGAACAGCTGTAGAGTTGTCCTGGACAGGGACAGCGGGCTGAGATTTGTGGGATCTCCTTCCCTGCTTCTCTCTGTCATCTGCCGGGATAAGCCTGGCAGCTGAGCCTACCCTGCCCTGACCTGGTGATGTCCTTGGGCAAAAAGCAACCAGAGCTCTACTTGCCGAATATTCTCCTGTTCATAAGTTTGCCAGAAAGAAAACCACCAGAGATGGTGATCAAATGAAAGATTGTATCTTCCCAGGACCAACGCACAGTTCCTAGACTGTTCAAAGCACTCCCTCCTGCCCGCTGCATCTGCTCACTTGGACTGTATTGCCCTACCCTCATGTGTTAGTTCTGTACGTGTCACAGAAATACTTGATAGAATTCAGTTTCGACGAGGGAAAGTTTAAATTGGCCAACTGAGAGAATTCAGCACAGAGGTCAGCAGTGGGCTAACTGCCGCATCACCGTGTGCAGAGGTCAGGCAGGAGGAGCACATGGCAAAGGAGGCCATTGCCCCTTGGCAGCCGAGAAGCGGAGACCCAAAGGCATGCCTCAGGGACCTGCTTGCTTATCCCCCCATCTTCATCTGTGGAGAAATCCAGAACCCTTATGACCCAGTCAACTCTCTGCTGACCGAGCCTTCAGTACATTCCATATCTAACCCCCCATATCAGATCACCCCAGTTCTCAAAGAAGCCACCTCAGAGTGTTGACAGACAAGAGGGAAGGGAGAAGTGTGTAGTCTGTGACTGTACACCTGCTGTGTGCTCTCAGTGAAGGAAGGGAGGTGAAGCCTCCCTTCAGCCAGCTCCCGCCATTCTCACCTTGCAGTGAAGACCTGCTGAGCCCAAGGAGAAAGAAGCCATGCTTAGACATGTGGACATAGCCTGGCTCTTGGGCTAGGCAGATGGCCAGGTACCATCACGTCATGCCCATCAGCAGGATCCCAGAACAGGTAGCCTGAGTTTAGTCAGGTATTCCAGGGCCCCATTCAAGAGGATGTCAGGTTACATAGTACTCAGCAACAGAAAATCACACAGTGCTTCTGTTTTTAAAAACTTTTATTTAAGAGTGTCAGTCCCCACTGGCTCAAGCTTCTTGTAACTGTGCCCGCTTTTCAAGAGGACGGTGCTCTCTCGGGTCTATTTTGAAAGGAGATGGAAGAGTCTAGAAAGGCATGCCTCTTCTTCATGCCATCCCTGTGGCCCCAATTCCTCCTGCAGCCTTTCTGGGGAAGAGAGTTCACAGTGAGTCACATCACTGGGGGGGGGGGGGGGGGGGGGCGGACCCTACCCAGGCTCACGACCCCACCTGGGGGAGCGTAGGAGCCCGGGGGGATGGACTGTGGAGGGGGGGCCTGCTGGGGGTGGGGGTGGGGGTGGGGCATCGCTGAGCACATCCCTGAGACGCAGACCTATCTCTCACACACCTCAAGTTCCTCTGCCTCTCAGGTCTACATCACCTGCAGCCGCCCTTGGACTTTTACCACTGTCACCCACAGATTCTTGTGATGATGCCAACCTGCACTGTCATTTGGCACAGCACAGTAATTTTTCACTCTTCTCCAGAGCCATGATGTCTGGGTAGAGTAGACCTCTCCCCTTTTTCCAAGATGGATCCTGATTAGCTTAAGCCAATCAGAGTAGTCCATTCATCCTAGTCACAGACACAAGTACAAAAATATATATGGGCCCCAATTCAGTTCTCAAGAGCCAGCACTTAGGAAGATGTCTGTATATTCCCTCCTGTCTAGAACTGTAATGTAAAGCAGCCTTGGTAAAATGCTATCAATAGCACCGAAATGAGGGGAGCAGGGGGGAGGCTGGGCTGACAGGGAGGAGGCATTTAGCAAGGCATAGAAAACCCAGATCTGCAGTGACATTTTTGGGATACTAGGTCAAACGGCACCTGAAGCCCTTTTCCTACTAGACTTTTTCAGCTATGGACCAATACACTCCATCTGAATGGTTTAATCTAGCTCAAATAGAAAGCTCAGTCTCTTGGCAAAGATTCCAGAGGCCATTGACCTTTCACAGGTACAATATGCAGTGGCTTTAGCTACCACTGAGCCAGGGAAAGGTGTGGGGAAGAGGGAGAGCAGTCCTTTAGTCCCATCCAACAACTCCTTTATTTTTAAGATTTGTTTAATTTTTTAAAGATTTATTTATTTATTATTTATCCAGTATTCTGTCTGCATGTGTGCCTCTAGGCCAGAAGAGGGCACCGGATCTCATTATAGATGCTTATGAGCCACGGTGTGGCTGCTGGGAATTGAACTCAGGACCTTTGGAAAAACAGACGGTGCTCTCAACCTCTGAGCCATCTCTCCAGCGCAGATGTTTTTATTTTTATTTTTTATGTGTACAGGTGCTTGCCTGTATGAATGTGCACTGCATGAGGACCTGGTGCCTGTAGAAGCCAGAAGAAGCCACCAGATCCCCTGAACTGGAGTTGCAGTATTGCATGTAGGTGCTGGAAACTGGAAGAGCAGCCAGTGCCCTTGACCACTGAGCCATCCCTCCAGCCCCACATCAAACAACTAAACAATCACTTCTGCTTAAACCTATCAACAAAGCATCATACAGTCCTATCTAACCTCAGACCTCACATCACACAAACCTGGAGGGGCTGAGATCAGAGTCCCTCAAACGCAGAAGGCTTTTCTAATGGAGCTTTCCCTAACAGATGAGACGGGGCACCTTTAGGGTGGTATGGCTGAAGGCTTCCCCTACAAAACAGGAAGTGGACCTGAAGGACTATGGAGCCTCCTTCAGAATCTTCTTTGGTCTGGAACACCAGGCAGCCTACTCAAGAGGGCAGTAGGCTCCTTCCTGTGCTACAGTCAGGAAGTGTGAGCACCTGCCCTGGGGGTTATATATGTAACTAAACTTGGGTCCCAGTCTCTGAGATGGCTGTGTGTGAATGTCCTGTTGGCTCTGAGAGGGTAGATAGCTATATTACCTCAGGGAGGTGTCCCTGTGGCCAGGTCTCTGAGAAGAGAGAGCAGGACCTCTGACACACAGCATCTGGGAGGGGCTTGTTGCTCACAGGGAAGCTGTGAGCCGGAGCTGCTTTCCCCGGTCCCCTCACCTGTCACCACTCATCTTTCACTGGTTTAAAGATGCTAAGCTGAGCTTGTGGCCCAGATCTGCTCAGGACCTGAGAAGCTGAGCCCAGGATGCTATGGCTCGATGTGGCTGTTCCCAGGGTGGGGCTGTCAGATTGCTCCTTCCATCATTCTAGGATGGGATGCAGAAGAGGAAGTGAGCCCACAGCTTCCAGCCAGAAATCTTCGCCATGGATACCTCAGCGTCCTGCAATGTTCTCGCCAGAGCCAACAAGACCCTCACCTGCCAACAGGGGAAGCGGCCAGGGGTAGAGGATGAAAGAGGAGGACCCCTTTCAATGAGTCTAGAGCATTCTCAAGCCACCCTGTCCTGTCTGGGCCCCGCCCTTTAGCAGGTGGGAGGACAATGCTGTCTGTGTGCTGACAGGCTGGCAAAGGGGAGGGCCATGCTGTGGCTCCAAACTGACCTTTCCAGCCGCCTTTCTCGCTCCCCAAGCTCTGCTATCTGGTATCTCCATCCAGCCGTGGGGCCTCCTAGTGAGGGACGCAGGCATCAACCACCAAGGTGAGCAAGCCCTATCTTCCTTCTGCCTGCCAAAGCTAAGCCAAAGAGCAGGGGCCAATGGCAGTGGTGATAGGATAAGCAGTAGGTGTTCAGAGAAGAATCTGGGAATTGGGTTTGGGGGGGGGTGACTTCTAGGTCATTCAAGTGCAGGCTACCAGTCAGGTTTCATACTTGCTTAGGCCCCAACCCATAATTTCTATCGTTCACGGAGACAATATGTCAGAACTCAGACTCTTGGTGGGAGGGAGGGTCATCCGTCTCTGCAGCCTCCACGACCCCATCATCTCCAGACACGGAAATGTCCAGTTGCCATTCACCCTCAAAGAGGTGCAGGCTCAGGCTAGTTGCCCCTTCATCCCAACAGCTCCTTAGCAGCAGTGTCCCTGAGGAGGAGACCAGGCCCACAGCTTGGCCCTGCTGAGTCCATGTTTGACCATGGACTGTGAGTATGAGATTGGCCATGTCCGAAAGCTCCAGGCTCGGCATGCGCAGATGCAGGAGAAGACCTTTACCAACTGGATCAATAACATCTTCCGATTAGGCCGGGTAAGTAAGGCCTGGGCAACTCCAGTTCTGGCCAGTGGCCTGCTCTGTGGTCATCTGCCTGTAGCTATTCTGGCCTGCCCCTTCCAGGCTTTAACACGGGGTTGGCGGGCGATGCTGAGCTGACCCCACATCTGTCCCAATCCACTCCTCAGGTGGGCATCAGGATCCAGAACCTGTACACGGAGCTTGCTGACGGTGCCCACCTCCTTCGGCTGTTGGAGCTTATCTCTGGGGAAGCCCTACCGGTGCCCAGTCCAGGCCACCTTCGTGTACACTTCCTGGAAAACAACAGCCACGCACTGGCCTTCCTCAGGGCCAAGGTTTGTTCTGGGAAGGTGTTTCTGGGTGAACATCTAGGTGAGGAGGAAGCAGAGGTCATCTGTATGAGAGCTACGCCTTAGGCAGAGTGGGAGATCTGGGCCTGAACACTGGAGGTGGCTGCAAAGCTCTCCCTGCACAGTGACCTTGACTTAGACAGCCACCAGCTGGCCACAGCAGGAACAATCTTCATCCCCATCAGGATTCAAAACAGCACTGTCTAATAAGGGAGGATTGCAGGGTTCCTCAATGAAAGAATCTGAGTGTTCTTAGCCTTCTCATTTCATAAACCTGGACATGTAGATCCAGAATGACTTAGCTGGCATGATCCATCATCAGCCAAGTAGCCAAGCCCAGGGGTGCCCTCGAGAGGCTGGCATAGACTGGAGGAAACGAAGGGCATATCCCAGCCGTAGGTCCAGGCAAGGGGAAGAGTTGTAAGACCCCTCTCTCGAGAAGGGTTTCAGGAAGACACTAGAGTCACCTGGGAAAAAGACTAGCCAAAGAGATGGTCATTAAAAAAGAGGCAAGAGTTTCCATGGCTCAGAGGGACCCCCATGGCTGGTGCTGCTGGGCTGTGCAGGGCCCTTTTACATTGGTGAACTGGCCGCTGGCCTCAGGCACCAAGGCTGTGAAGTAGCTGACCCAGAAGCTGTAAAGCCACGGAGACCGCCCAGCTAGGCCGAGCCTAAGTATATGTGACTCCTGTGTCCTGATGGAGGTGACATGCATCACCCTGGAGTCTGGAAGCAAAGGGGAGACAAAAGCCACTGGAGGGGAAGCCACTGTGGTTCCCCAGAGCCTGAGGGAGCAGGAAGCCAGGCTGTGTTCAGATCCAGGGGCAATGGCCCTGGGAGCTAGTTATTCCCTCCAGGAATCTAGGATGGGTGTGAGCCATCCATATATGGACATACATACACATACATATATGGACACACATACACATATATAGACACATACTGCACATACCACACACACACACACACACACACACACACACACACACACACACCCCACTATTACCACCGCACCAAAGTCCTGGGTATTTGCTGATTTCCTCCCGCCTCGATCAAGTTCATTGATCAGCTGATATTGCTAATCCCAAAGCTGGGAGAATTGACTCCTCTCTTTTGCTCAATGTCTTGCCAAGCTAAGGTGAATACAGAGGAGTGAACGGGCCAGGGAGAGAGGGAGGTGCATTCTCCAGGTGCCAATGGGGTGTGACAGAGTACACCCACAGGTATAATGCCCAGTGATGTTCCTCTCTCAAGGCTAGCGGTCAGCTCCTGGCTGTTCTGGTCTCATAGAGGGTCTCCCTTTGTTATTGTCTGGTGTACGTCAGTTCTACTAGGAACTGAAAATGAGGGAACAAAACCAAAGCCCCCACAATGGCAGGGATGGGGGCAGATGTTTAGGTGGAAGAAAAATGCAGTCAAATACAGAGTTTCTAGTAAGCCATGTTGAGAAAACGACCCCAAAGTAGAGGCTTAAAGGAAGAAAGGGGATAAGCATGTGGATGTCTGGAAATGTGGGGGTTAATACTTTCCGATACCCGGGACAACCAGCCTATGCAAGGACACCGGGGCCCGTGTTAGAGTCAGGCACCAGGGATGCCACAAGCAAATCCTGACCTCAGAATTCCTCAGCTTCGTGTCACGTGATTCAGGGCAACAGGCAGATCCTGGGAGGCCCTGGTGTGTACCTGTCCTGATTAGCCAGTCCTCCTATCTAAGGAGCAAGATCTAGACCAAAGGTTTCACCCAGCAGATTCCTGAGCCCGGGCTCTGGGGAATATGACTGGGTGGAGCTGGGGACTCTGAACTTCTAATAGTTCTGTTGGAGATAAAGCACTGACCGAAGACTGGGGTTTGGGGGTGTTCCAGGGACCCAGGCACCCCCCCCCCGAGATGCAGCAGCGCTAAGAGAAGGAGGCAGACACAGGCTGTTATCTGTTTAGCTCACCCGAGAATTTGCATTTCCAATGCCACACCTGAGGGCCCTCTACCCAGTGGCCCAGTCTAGTTTACCTGTTTAGAGAGCACTTGTGGGGGGCCTGGACTGTCATCCCAGCTGTTTGGAAAGCCATCTTTTCTCTGGCGTTGTTCCCTGCCTGCTCTCCCCTGAGGAGCCCTGCCTGAGGGAGGCTGGACGAGCCCTCCATCTCACGGCCTTGTTCCCCAGGAACATAGGCTTCATGGTTCAGCCCAATCAACTGTGCCCACAGGTGCCTATACCCTTCGTTGGGCCAGAGAACATTGTGGATGGAGACCAGTCACTCATCCTGGGACTCCTGTGGGTCATTATTCTGCGTTTCCAGATTTCCCACATCTCCTTGGACAGGGTATGTCTCAGGCTCCCATGCCTCAAGCCCAGCCCTGGCTTCCCCTCAAGCCTCTGGGATGGAGCCGTTTCACCCATGTTAATGAACACACAGCAGACCATTGGTGTTCATTAAATGAATATTGACCCTTCGTCCAGGGGCAAAGAACCCAGGATGTTGCCGTGTGCTAAAATAAGAACTAGAGTCGGGGATTCATACTGACTGGGGACAGGTCACTCACTGGTGAGGGGCAGGGTGGCTGGTCATCAAGCACTTTCATTCCTGGACTGGCATTTGCCATCTTCACTAGGGCATAATGCACCACCAGAGGAAATTAGATACATAAAGGGACTCCAGTTCAGAGGTTTCCAAGGTCCCCGTGATCTTGAATACCACTGAGATGGTATTTTCATGGTCTCCATCTTCCCTCCTTTTCCCTTATACCTAGCTCAGAAAATATGAGTATAATGTCCTCACATCTGTCAAATTTCTGGTTTTATGAATTCCAAAGTACTACTCCTAACTCTATGCCAGTGGGTTGGGTAATCCAAACTGGAGAGTGCGACCCTAATTTAAAAAAGAAAAGAAAAGAAAAGCCATGGATTTAACACACCCAGAAAGCCCTTCAAAACTCACCATGTGAAGGCCCATGAATTGATTCAGAGGGTTAAAGATGCTTGCTGTTAAAGCTGACAGCCTGAGTTCTATTCCCAGCACCCTCTGCAGCCACCTTCAGGCCTTCTCCCTGATTTTATCTGGGATCCTGGGCATTGTCCTAGCTTCTGTGGCATGCTTCACTGGCACCACCAGGGGAGATTAAATACATAAAGAGAGTCCACCTCAGTGGTGTACAGAGGTACAGTAACTGCCATAGAGGACGGAGAGCTGAGATGAAAAGCCTGTGGCCTGTCCTAAAGAAAGCCTGGGGTGGCAGGACTGTGGTGAGCCCCATCTTTCATACTGAGGCCTCAGGTCAGTTAGCTCCATGGCTGGCCATCAGAAGGGCTGTTGCTAAGTAACAGGAGCAGATACATACTTACTCTTCTGGGGTTAGCTTTATTAGGAAGAAGGGTCTTGAGACCATGACCGGGCCATGAGGTGGGAAAGCAGGAGAAAGGAACAGTCCAGTATACTAACAATAGCATAATAGGGCCTTAAGGGGGAAAAGATAACTTCCTTTTGAAAACCTAAAGCGTTAGACCGTTGGAACTATACCTTAGCCCTGATCACACAGCTGAATCAGGCCACACCTTCTTATCCATGGCCGTGGCTTGACAGCGCTCAATGTATGATGTGTGACTCCTCTATGTTCCCGGTCACATATGCTGCTGAGCTTAGTCACCATCGCTAAAGGTTATTTAAAAAAAAAAAAAAAATCAGACATTTCCTTTGCCCTGAGAATTCATCTGAGACCCCTTGGGAAGACTGCTTGGGGATTTGGTCCAGAGACAAAGGTTGCTATGTGATGAGGCTCCTCTGGCCTTCCCCCACCTCCCTTTCATGGAGAATGTCAATGTGACCCTGAAGGTTCTGATACCTTCCACCCATCCCACATTTTTACCACGCTGCCCTGTGTTACCAGGAGGAGTTCGGGGCCAGTGCAGCTTTGCTGTCCGCCAAGGAAGCGCTGTTGGCATGGTGTCAGCGGAAGACGACCAGCTACACCAATGTGGACATCACTGACTTCTCCCAGAGCTGGAGTGATGGGCTGGGCTTTAATGCCCTCCTCCATGCTCACAGGTGCATCTTAGAGCCCGAGCCTCCACCCACTGAGCCCAGAGGCCCCCCCCCCCCCGTAATGGAATCCCACCTGCTCTTCCAAACGCCCTCTGCACCCAGGGCCTGGAAAGAGGGGAACAAGTGGGCCATGAATAGAGAGTACCTAGGTCTGAGCATTAATAAATGGAGAGTACCCTGCTCTAGGCCTGCCCCTCCTCCTTCCCTGAGGTGCCAGAGTCATCAGCTTTGCCTCTGCCCTTTGGGGATGCCCACCCCATCCTGTGTCCTAGCCCCTCAGCCACATTAACCCTCCCTCCTATCAAGTCCTGCTTATACTCCAGCCTGAGACTTGCAGAGGAAAACACCAAGCAGTGGGTGGCTAACATAAGCCAAAGGCTTCTCTGAGGAACCTTCCTGCTCTGCCCAGGCCGGACCTGCTGGATTACGGCTCACTGAGCCCAGACCGCCCTCTGCACAACCTCTCCTTTGCCTTCCGAGTGGCTGAGCAGGAGCTAGGCATTGCCCAGCTGCTGGACCCTGAGGATGTGGCGGCCCTGCATCCAGACGAACGCTCCATCATGACCTACGTGTCCCTGTACTACCACTATTTCTCCCGCCTGCACCAGGGGCAGACAGCCCAGAGGAGGCTGGTTAAGGTTGGTGATAAACAGAGGCAGGTTCTTCTGACTGGCTATCCAGATGCCTTACTGGCTCCATGGCCTTGGCCAAATTGCCTCACTTCTCTGTACTCTTGTGACATGGAGGTGACAACTCCTGAACAACAGAAGGCTGTTTGGGTATCCAAGAGAGTAAAGTATAGCATGGTGCCTGACATATATGAGAAGCCAGGGAAGTGGTATTCTGGTCTTCTGCCTCCATTGCCCTCAAAAACTGTTGAGCTTCTAATGGGATTAAAAGGCTTAGAGAGCTGAGTCTTCAAGGACAGGCACAGAAGAGGCTCTTTGGAGCAGGCGCTACACTGAGTCCATGTTTTTAGGGGGCTCTCTCACGCTGTGGATGCGATGGCAGAGGCCAAGACCTGGAAAGGCTGTCCTCAGGGTTAGTGTCTTAATGTTGGTGTGGGGCCAAGGATGGTAAGCACATTTAGAGAGTGGGGCACAGGGAGTAAAGGGCAAGAGGACTCAGAGAGGAACTGCAGAGGAGGCCAAAGGGGGATAATTAGATGGAGGAAGGCAAGATGTGGCCGCAGTCCAGTTGTGGAGAGAGTACTGCAGACTCCTGGGTATGCATGTAAAATGCTCTTGCCCCTCTGTGGGGTGCAACAGGAGCTATTTTAGTGCACCCTCACCGGAGAGGAGGAGTACCAGCTGACCTGGACGGCTTGGGCTGGCACTTAGCACCCAGTGGCGGGGCTTCGTTCTGAGGCCCGCCAGAGGTGCAGCCTGACCTGAATGTGCTCTGCCCTCCACCAGATCCTGTTGCAGCTGCAGGAGACAGAGGCGCTGCAGGCTCAATACGAGCAGCTGATGGCTGATCTGCTCTCCTGGATCGCAGAGAAGCAGGTGCAGCTGGAGGCTCGGGATTTCCCAGACACATTGCCTGCCATGCGCCAGCTACTGGCAGCCTTTGCCTCCTTCCATGCCCAGGAAAAGCCACCTCGGCTGCAGCAGCGAGGAGCCACAGAGGCCCTGCTGTTCCAGCTGCAGACAACACTCCGAACCCAAAACCGAAGGCCATTCCAACCTCGAGAGGGCCTGGGCCCTGCAGAGCTGGCCCAGCACTGGGCGGAGCTGGAGAGGGCAGAGGCCTCCAGGAGCCAGGCCATGCAACAGAGGCTGCTCCAGCTGGGACGGCTGGACACTCTGGCCTGCCGCTTCCAGTGCAAGGCAGCCCTCCGGGAGAGCTTTTTAAATGAGGCAGAGCAGATGCTAGAGCAGGCCAGAGCCTCCCTCACCGACCCAGCCGAGGTGGAGGCAGCCACCCAGAGGCTGGGCATGCTGGAGGCTGGTATCCTGCCCCAGGAAGGGCGCTTCCAGGCCTTGGGCGAGATCGCAGACATCCTCCAGCAGGAACAGTATCACAGCTGGGCAGATGTGGCCCGCAGGTGAGCTCTAAGCAAGTAAACCTATCCTCACAATAAGCCAGAGCCTCGCTACAGCCCTCAGAAGGGTGCGGTGGTTTGTGGAGTCAGGACTCCCTCTAAAGAGGTAATCTCCCACAGATGCACAAATTCACAGCCAGCTGTAGCTTATCCCTTCTGGTAAAGCAGGGTTCTTTCTGGGTAGTCACTAAACAGGTGCCTACTCAGTGCCCACAGCATCCTACACACTACTATCAAATATTTAGCAGTGCTGTGGGCCAGCAAAAATTCCCTTCTAAAGCTGAAAGCACTCAAGGAAAACAAGAAAGAAAAAAAATCAACCAAGCATGTGAGAGCAGTTTAAAAAACAGTGGCTGGGCCAGGTGTGAAGGCACACGCCTTTCATCTTAGTACTTGGAAGGCAGAGGCAGGCAGGTCTCTGTGATCGCAGGGCTAGCCTGGTCTCCATAGCAGGCCAGCCAGGGCTATGTCTTGATACCCTCCCTCAGCAAACAAACAAACAACAAGTGAGCATCTGGAGTCTAGCTCAGTGGTAGGATATGTGGAGCCTATGCTTGATTCAGCCCTCAGAAAAGCAAACAAACAAACAAAAAGGCAAATAAAAACGCTGCAGGCCAACACAGGAGGATGTGGCAGAGTTCACCAGAGAAGAGCCCCTGGAAGTTGGCTTGAACCAGAGAGAAGTGAGGGAGCTGGTCATGCATGTATGGGGAACAGACTGTCCTGAGTAGACAGAATGTCAAGAACAGCTCCCCAAAGTGATTACACAGCTTACAGTAGCCCAGGGGTAGGGGATCAGGGCGTAACTAAGTCACAGGAGATGAGGCCAGGAAAGAAGAGGGATGGAGGTCGGGCTGGGCCTTGAACTCACCTGGATGCTGGGGCAGGTTGAAGGGCAAAGGCCCATTTAGCTACGGAGCTGGAGTACAGTCCTGGGTGAGGTGACAAAGCGGTGGCGTTCTCAGTACAGCTTTCTATTTCACTTCTGAGGTAGGGTCTCACAGAAACAGAACTCACCATGAAGACCAGGCTGGCCTCAAAACTGGCAGTTTGGCCTCTCCTCCCACACCCTGAGATTACAGGTGTGACTGCCCAGGTCAGTGGATATGTTCTGAAGATACTACCAGACAGGATTTGCAAACAGATCAAAGTTAGGGAACTGAGCTGGCATGATTCTAAACATCTGTGTGCCTGGAAAGACAGTTTTTATCCACAGAGATGGAAGCTTGACAAGAGGGGCGCGCGCGCGTGCGTGCGTGTGTGTGTGTGTGTGTGTGTGTGTGTGTGTGTGTGTACATCTGAACCTTTCTGGCTCCCTTCTGATAGCGAACACACCCTCCCAACCACGACAGGCTGTTCACATCCATACCCTACCCGGCTCGAGAGGCACCCCTGTTCCAGGACAGCCAAGCGGATTCCCTGCGCTAGCCTGCCTTAGACCATCCTTTCCTCTTCTTATCTAGGCAGAAGGAGATCACCGGGCGCTGGCGGAAGCTCCTGCAATGTCTGCAGGAGCAGAGGAAGCAGGTGGCGGGCACGCAGGCAGTGCTGAGCCTGCTGCGGGCGGTGGAGGCTGCCACGGGCCAGCTTGGGGAGCTGCAGGTGGGCAGTCGATGAGCGGAACTCCGGGAGGGCCTCTCCCAACGCTGCTGCCCACAAACACCCAGCACCTGGAAATGCACTGACCACCCGTCTCTGCCCAGGTGTTGGCCAGCTCCACAGCCTGCGGCCAACAGCTGGCAGAAGCAGCTGTGCTGCTGCAGAGGCATGACCTGCTGGAGGCCCAGGTCTCAGCCCACAGGACCAACGTGAACCGTCTTGCCCGCCACACGGCACAGCTGGACTCCTCCCGGGGCACCAGCGTGCAGATGCTGCAGGCTAAAGCCCTGGCCCTGACAGAGCTCCACCACAGCCTGGTGTCTCTTGTCAGAGCCCGGTGAGTCTGCCCCAACTCCTCAACCCTCTGTAGAACTTTCCTATAACTTTATCTCCAGCCCAAGCAGAAATCCTGCCGGTCTGCCAGGCAACCTTCTCTGCGCCCGAGCCCACAAGCCTCCGTCTTATTTGTTAAGCCATTCTGGGAGAATGCTGCCCAAGGGACGCATGTCTGACGCAAGTGGGCAACCCCCTCCCCATGCTCTGCCCCTCGCCGAACTCTTTCATGTCCCTCTCTGTCCCCCAGACGCGTCCTGCTAGAGCAGAGCCTGCAGCGGGCACAGTTCTTGCACAGCTGTGAGGAGGAGGAGGCCTGGTTGCGGGAGCACGGGCGGCTAATGGAGACGGCAGCGCTGGGCCGGGACCTCACTCAGATCGCTACCGCTCTGCAGAAACACAAGGTGTCCACTCTCGCTCTCTGACATCCCGGCCTCCTTACCAGTCAGGCTCGGGACTGCCGGGCGTCACCCTCTCCCTCCCCAACCCCGCCAGGCTCTGGAAACCGAACTCCATCGCCACCAGGCTGTGTGTGCAGATCTCATGCAGAGGGGACGCAACCTCAGTGTCAGAGGGACCCCGACACAGCCGGACCCCCTGGAAAGGGCGGAAGCAGTGCAGGGAACTTGGCGGCTGCTTTGGACTGCAGCCACAAGGCGGCGCGCCCGGCTGCAAACAGCGCTGCTGGTTGGGCAGGTAGAGCGCGCGAGGCTGGGCGAGGCGCGTGGCGGCTGGGCTCGCCGGCCCCTGCTAGCGCTCAGCCCTTCCCACCTCCCCCACAGTACTTTTCTGACTCAGCCGAGGCGGCTTCTTGGCTTCTCCTGCGGCAGAAGCAACTGGAAAGCGCATCCTGCGGGAAGGACCAGGTAGACGCCGAGGCCCTGTTGCAGCGCCACCTGCGCCTGGAGCAAGGCGTGAGCGCCTTCGCGGCGGAGTTGCGGGAGCTGGAGGATCAGGCTCGGGCTGCTGCAGCCCTAGTGTCACACACGGTGCGAGAGCATGGAAAGGAGCCAGGCTCATGCCTCCTACGCTAAATGGGAGGTCTCTCCGGGGCAGCGGTGCTGTAGGCTCCTCCCCCAATGAGGGTCTTTGTGGCCCTGCCCAAAGCTGGTCATGCACCACCCACCACCTACCCAAACCTCCCCACTACCCCACCCCCCCATCCCGAAACCTCCACCGCTGCTCCCATCTCCAGTTATAGGTCATTTGGAATTCTGTCTGTGTAAACCAGGCCACCAAACACAGCTGGGCTTGGCTAGGTCTGCCCAGATCTGAAGTCACTATTAGTTTCTTAATTAGAAATCCTCAAAGAAGGCTCACATCCCTCTAGCCCTTCTCTGTCCAGCTCTGTCCCTTACACCCTTTAAGCTGCATTTAGGGCCTCCACATGGCTTCACCCAACCTGGCCATACAGTTGGAAGGCTCAGGCCTTTTCCTTTGTGTTTACTCCCAGGTCACATGATTAATCCTTTTTTTTTTTTTTTTTAAAGATTTCTTTATTTACTGTTTATACAGTATTCTGTCTGCATGTACACCTGTATGCCAGAAGAGGGTACCAGAGCTCATTATAGATGGTTGTGAGCCACCATGTGGTTGCTGGGAATTGAACTCAAGACCTCTGGATGAACAGACAGTGCTCTTAACCGCTGAGCCATCTCTGCAGCCCCCATGATTAATCCTTTTGAAAACAGATCTGTGGTCTCTTTCAAAGGGGCCTTTTGATTCCTAGTCCAAGGCTTTTTCTAACAACGCCCCCCCCCCCCCAGCACACACACACACACACACACACACATCCCTGGCTGGGCTGTGATACCCCTTCATAGGAACACAATGCATTTTACAGGGCAATAGTGGTGTCTTCCCGCACTGTGAAGTCGGCTTTCCCAGAGTGTCACTTAATAATGGGAGCTATGGCGTCCCTTTTTGTGTGTCCTCTATCCCCACCTGATGTAGGCAAAGCTAGGCCTGGCTCCTGGCCTTTTCAGTCTTTGCTTTTTCCACTATTGGAGGAGAGGCACAGAGTTTGCCCTTCTGCCCGGTGGCGAGCCACGTGGTCACCTAAACAGAACCTTTGCCCCTCTCTACAGGAGGAACCTCCGGAAGACTGGAAAAGGCTTGACAGAATTGGAGGACCTAAGCATGAGACCGAAGCTTCAGCAGCCCCAAGCAGCCAATGTTTATACCAGCGGATGTCCTCCGCCAGAGGTACAAGGTCACAGACCCCAAACGAAAGCCTAAAGTCTGTCAGCAATGAGAAGGTCACACATCTTCCCTGTGGCTGTCTGGGGCGTCCCCAAACAAACAAACAAATAGAAGAAGTTCAGGGGAAGCTCATTTGAACTCAGCAGAAAGGAGTAACTGGAGTCATCAAAAAAAAAAAAAAAAAAACACCCTGTGTCACCCAGGGCAGCATGTCCCTGCCTCTGTCTCTAGACAGCCACAGGAAGGGGGTTGTCACACCAGCAAGGTTTAGATGATGTCAAGGTTTAGGTCATGTCGGTTCTGTAGAGTTTGAAATTCTCCGGGTCTTCCTCTGATCTCTTTGTTTTCCTCCCCTTTCTGTATCTACTCTTTTACTATGCCTGTATGCAATTTCTGAGCGGTCTGCTGCTGCTGTCCACACTTGCCCAGGGACGGAGGACAGAAAGATAGACATGGGTTGTCCTCTCATTCACAGGGAGGGGCACTGGCCTGTGCTTCCTCTCTGCCTAGCTCCTGCCACCACACACCTTCCCTTCCCCTCTGCGACTATTCTTTTTTCTGTCAGACTCCAGTGGGCCTTGCCTTGCCCTGTTTAAATACCCAGACCATCTGGCCTTTCTTCCCCCTGGGCACCCATGGTACTTACTTCATGTAATGACACGCCTTTCTACCCAAGTGTAGCCCCAGATAGTGTCCTACCTGTTCCGGGTCTGTGAGCTCTGCAGTCCTGAGAGACCCTGAGCCCCAGTGGGAAGGACCGGTGGTCTCTTCACACAGAATCAGGCATGGGGAAGCAATAGGTTCTGGGTGACCTTGGCCCACCTTGTGGTGAGCTACTGGGTAGGGAAGAGGAGGGCCCCAAGCAGCCCTTGAATCCAGTGCTTTTAGGACAGTATGTGTCTCTCGGCTTCCAGAAGAGACCCTGGAAACAAATGCCCGGGAGCTGAAAGACTTGGGGAACAACCAGAGCAGGATACCCGTCATTCACACCACAGAGAAGAAGCCCCAGGTACCACAGGCCCCATCTTGGTGGAGATCCTGTCACTCGATAAGAGCTGGGTGTGGACACACTGCCTTTTTTCTACACAGGTGGTGTCCGCCCTGGGCCTTCTAGGGGAAGGCCCACGGGCAGCTCTCCAGGCTGAATATGACTTTGACTTAAACTCTAATGCCATACTCCAGACACAGGCTCACTTGAGCCAGAACTATGAAAACCTAAGGGCCCTGGCAAAGGTAATGCTCTTCGTTCATGGAATATTTATAGGTGAGCATGTGTCATATGCCTGGATTCCCAGCTGCCCTAAGGGCTGAGGTGGGAGGATTATCTAAGTCCAGGTAGCCATGACCAGCCTGAGAAACACAAGCCGAAAACCCCAAAAAGTGAAATCATGCTTGCCTGGCAGACCTGAGGTCCTAAGGTTCAATTCCCTGCACCGGAAGAAGGGAGGGAGAGTTATTATGCCCCTACCACAAGCAGTATTCTCAACCCGTGGGTCACTCCTCTTTTGGGCTCAAACAACCTTTTCATGGAGTTTGCATATCAGATAGCTTGCCTACCAGATATTTACATTATATTTCATAACAGCAGCAAAATTACAGTTATGAAGTATCAATATAAGTAATTCTACGGTTGGGGTCATCACTACAAATGAGGGACCTGTGTTAAAGGGTCGCAGCGTCAGTAAAGGTTGAGACCCACCGAGCTAGAGTCTGTCTTATGATCCCAGGAACACAGCAGTGACTGATGTGTTTCCTGCCATAAAGGAGTTTACATTGTGACTAAGATTTCGTCAGTCTTTAAATGGCTGTGGTATGGGGACTGGAGAAGGTTAGCTAGGGGTCAGGATGACACCTTCGAGGAAGGGATATGTAAACAGAGACATAAGACAGATCCAAGGGCAGGCAATCCTGGGAAAGCCAGTTGGGTCCTGAGAAAAAGCTGAGGAAAGGCCTGAGGAAGGAGGCTGAGGCCCTGAAGCTCTGAGAGTAGTGAGGCAGCAGCTAGAGCAGAGCCTTGGGGGGTGGGGGGGGTGGCATGCGGGCTTCAGGACATTGAGCAAATAAGAAGCTAACCCAGAAGTGGGTCTTTCATGGCAACCCTCAGCTCTCACCAGCTCCCTCTGCTACCTATCAAGGGGCAGATGTGACACAATTGTGGAGTAGAGACTTGATCCTCTTAGTGGCTTGGGGTGGACAGGGGCACATCCCAGACCTCTCCGCCCTCCCGTGGGGCCACAGTCCCTTCACCCTGACCGTGGCTGTCTCCTCAGTTTCACAGGGCCCGACTGGAGGAGGCAGTAGCTCTGTTTAGCTTCTACAGGTCCTGTAGAGAGCTCCAGCGCTGGCTAGAGGAGCGGACCGCCCTGCTCCAGACACTGCAGCCCCGGGGTGACAGCTTAGAGGCCACCCAGCTTAAATATGAGGTAAGCCACTAGCTAAGGGAGACCAGAGTTCCCACCACCCTGGCCTTGCCTCACTGTTTTGCCCCATTCTCCACATTTGCTCCAGGCCTGTCTGGGGAGGGTCTAAAGCCGTAGGCCTGACTGACTCTGAGGGCTAATGACTCAGATGCTCCCTTCTCAAGCCAGCAAGATAAATGTCTTAGAACTAAGCATCCCAAAACCCTTTGTGGCCCAAAGTAGGTGTGGGGAGAGAAGAGGCTGCCTCCCAGAGCCCTGGGTCCTCCTTCTCCTCAGAACTTTCTCACGACCTTGGCCACTGGAAAAGGCCACTGGGCTGAGGTCATCAGCGCTGCTGAACAACTGAAGCAGAGGTGTCCAGGACACACCTTGAAAATCCAACAGCAACAGGAGGACCTTCACCAGAGGTGACGATAAGGGGATGAAGAGTGAGGCAAGGGCCCTTGCTCAGTGCCTCCTACCATACAGGTGGGGAGGCTAGCTGGTATCATCGCCTTCTAGGCTAGAGAAGGGAGAGCCACCAGCCTAGAAGCTTCCTGTCAGGCTCTGTCCAGGGCCTCAGATGGGTAGGTGACATTGTGCATGAGAGGTGTCCTTCTGATGGATACATCCCTGTATCCTCTGCTCAGGTGGCAGCAGCTGGAGGCCCTGAAGGAGGAGAAAGGCCGACAGCTGACACGTGGCATGGAGATGTGCCATCTTCTACAGGAGTCTGGACCCATACGAGCCCAACTGCTAGATGTGATAGGCAGGCTGGAGGTTCTGGGGCCAGGAGGCTCTGAGGGCAGCCATTGTACCCTGCAGCAGACCCAGCAGAAGATCGTGGCATTGGAGAAGAAGATCTCATACCTCCAAAGGGCAGCCACAGAGTACGGCCAGCTTTAGAATGGTGATGGTGGTCAGGGAGTCAGTGAGGACAGAAGGATGCCCTAATAAAATGAGGGAGGGGACAGGAACTGGGATGGGGAGAAGGTGGCCAAGGTGTGCTATTGGAAGGGTGCGGGCAGAGGCCAGAGACTGTTGGCATGAGAATGTGCTCCTCTCATGACCTGACCAGCAGGTCAACCTTCCTAGACAAGCCTCGAGTGGGAGGGCCAGGAGATGAGAAGATAAAGAAGACAGAAAAGCTGGCGTTGGGAGGTCTTGCACAAGCTGCCTTATGCCAAGCAAGTTTATTAAGAAGTACAGCATCTTCTTTACTATTTGGCCAAGGTCATTAGAAAGCTAAATCAGACAATGCTGGCAAGAGAGCACAGGAGACCTCAGACACAGCTGCCTTAGGACTGATAAGCCGAGTTCCCAGGAACTGAAACCTTAACTCCTTCGAGGCCCAGGCCCCAGACTGGACCTTGCACAGCCTGCCCCTGGGCAAGGGCACAGAACTAGCGTCCCCTTTGTCCTTTCATCAGGACCTCTGAGAAAGCCTTGGATGGGGTCTGGTTCCCAACACTCAGAGAAAGGGAGAGCCCCATGTTCATGCTGCTTCTAGCTAGGGGTGGGGTGGGCATTCAGAATGCTCACCACTTTCCTGGGAGACACAGGCCTCCGGCACTGACTGTAGCGTTTAATATCTTGCAGGGTGATGGACTCAGGCCCCTCAGAGAGCTGGCTGCTCCAGGAGCAGCTGCTGCTGCTGCAGGCGCTGCTAAAGCAAGTGCATGGGCAAGTGGCCGGGCAGGTCCAGGTCCAGACCGAGGCTCGGGTCCAGCGAGGCATCCTACAAGAGAGCCAGAAGCTGCTGCTGTGGGCGGAGAGCATCCGGGCTCAGCTGTGCAGCAAAGGGAAGCTGGAGGATGTGAGCTCCGGCCAGCAGCTGCTGAGGAAGCATGGAGGCCTACAGGAGGAGATCTGCCTGTGGCAAGAGAGGTCAGGACAGACTGGGGGTGGGGTGGGGGGTTTGAGTTCACAAAAGGAAAGCCAAAAGCAATGTGGTCTCCAGAGTCACGAGCCAGGTTGGTATCTAGCATGGCTCTGCAGGTAGGTTTTCAGGAGGTGGGTTTTCAGGTCGTCAGGCTGCCTGCACACTTCGGGAAGGGCCCTCAGACACTCAGCTGCCAGAGAGGTTCTGAGCTTCAGCCCAGCTGCTCTCCTTCAGGTGTGATGGTGGCCTACCCCACAGTCTGGCCTCCCATCCTGAGCAGGGCATACTCTCCCGGCCTCGGCAGTCAGAGGGCCCAGGACCCACCAATGGACTAAGACCGAAGTGAGGTACGGCCCTGTGAGCCAGCAGAGCCACCTTGTACAATCCCCAGACCCTCCCCTGCTCCAAGGGGCCTAGCAGGTATCAAGCAGGCCCCGAGAAACAAGCAGCTGCCCCTCCACTTGTTACACACGCCCAGCTACTTAGAGGAAATGCTGGCTTTTTCTGGCTCCCACAGCCACCTGTTTCCAAAATGAGGGGGCAGCATCAAGCCTAAAGGAGCACCTGTTCTGCTGGGTCAAAGGTTCCAGTGGCCCTGACAGCCGGCCTATGTGGATTGGGTGATCTCTGTTGAGTTGCGTTATCCCAGCATGCCGCTAGCCATCTACTTTAGAGGAGGGTATGACATGAGTCATGAGCACTCTGCTAGGCCTGTTGGATTCCGTCTTACTCACAGGACAGGGCACAGCTGTCCTGTGAAAAAGTGAATCAATAGGACTCACCAGCCTCTGATTACCCTGCCTTCAGAGCTCGCTGATGAAGGGCTGGAGGAGCTGGTGAGAAGGGCCAGGTGTGGTTTAACACTTAACGTCTGTTTTGCACAGGCTGCAGCAGCTGGAGGCGCAGAGCCAGCTGGTGGCAGTCTCAGACTCCCCGGAGTCCCGAAAGGTGGCCAGCGCCCTAAGGCTCCTAGGCCAACAGGGCCAGCAGCTGAAGGCTCTGTGGGAGCAGAGACAGCAGGAGCTTCTGGAGGGGCTGGAGCTGCAGAGGCTTGGCCAAGAAGCGGATGGTTTCATCACCACCTGTGCCAGCCATGAGGCCTTACTGCACCAAGACAATCTTGGGGTAAAACATAGAACTGGGGTGTCATCCTATTGCCCTTAGAGGAGGCTGGCCTCCTTGGGTCCAGAAGGCAGGGTGGGCAGGAAGGTCTTAAGGATGAGCTGACCTCAAGTCTCTATACCAGGAGGACATAGGAGAGGCCCAGAGCCTTCTGCAGCAGCACCAGGGCTTGGGGTGGCTCCGAAGCATCCTGGGATACCGGGCAGAGGCCCTGGGGGCACGTGGTGAGAAGCTGCTTCTGAGCCAACACCCTGCCATGCACAAGTGAGCCATCTGCCTGCTGCAGTCTCTCTGCACCTGGACGGACTGCTGCTGCCTGAGGCACAGTGGGGTGGGTTTCCCTTGGGTTAAGAGGGGGACCTCCGGGCAGAGAAGATCCCTGCCCTCTCCCTGCACTCCAGGATCAGAGAGCTGCTGCACAGTGCCCAGGCACAGTGGACCAGAGTCCAGGAGAGGAGTGAACAGAGAAGGGAACAGCTGCTGGCTTCTCTCCAATTGCAGGTGAGTCCCTAGGCTTCGGAGGCGTCTCCAGAAACAGTGCCCAGGAGCCCACAGTTGCACCAAGGCAGGACGATCCTGTTTATTGAGCACTTTCCCCACCCTGGAAGCACAGTTGTTGGGTGTTTCTGAGAGGAAGCTGGAGCTGTGGTCACTGTGCTTCTCAGAGAAGGACCCCTTGACTAACTGAGCCTCTCATCCTACTACACACCTGCCCTTACTTCTGGCACACCAGGATTTGCATGGGTGATGGACGCGGCTTCAGATCTTAGCTTTGGCGCTTGTGCAGGCACTAGAGTGACTCTCAGGCCAGGCCAGGCCTTCAAGAACAACAGCCTGTTAGAACAAGACAGCCACATGTGATCTGGTGTTGTCTGTAGGAGTGGACCCTGAGAGGCACATTTTGAGGCACAGTGTCCTTGTCCCATTTGGGGATCAGAAAAATTCTGTACCCAAGAATTAAGACGGGGCCCTGTTTTTCCCCACCAAGCACTCTCCCTAGAGGTAGGTCCTTGTGCCGCCCCTCACCCTGGGCTCTGAGGCCCACTCTCTCCTGGTTCTCGGGCAGGAATGGAAACAGGCTGTGGCAGAGCTAATGCTGTGGATGGAGGAGAAGTGGCCCAGGGTGGCCGATGAACCCTCCCAGCCACACAGCGACATTCTGCAGAAACTCAAGTGGCAAAAAATAACTGAGAATGAGCTATTAGCCACCCGTGGGTACGTGGAGCACCTAGGGCAGGTGAGGACGCTGGACAGAGGTGTAGGGCCCTCTTGTCTTCAGATTCCCAGCACATATGCCCTGCCTGTTTCTACGGAGCATAGTCCCTGAAGGGTCCTCTCTGCTCCCTTCACTTAGCTGGGTGTCCCCCTAAATGGGCACCCAAATCAGCTCAGAAAGCTGCCACCATTCCAGGTAGCTAGCAGAAAACAGTCGCAGCTAGCAACCTGCCTCCTGCCCCCTGGGTGCAGCATGCTGCGCTGGGTGGTGGTCCCATCAGCTCAGCAAAATGGTCCAGGCCTTTGTCTCTACTCCAGGCTGGGAGAGAGCTAGTGCAAAGCCACCCATATGCACAGGAGGCCATACAGGACAGACTTCAGAGCCTGACTCACAAGTGGGAAGAGTTGAACCACAAGATGGCAGAGCAAGGCGACAGGCTACAGCAAATCAGACAGCAGGGCCAGCTCCTGGAACTCCTGCAGGTCGCTGGGGAATGTGGGGTAGGGCTGAGGACACGGCTGGGGCAGGATGGGAGAAGGCAGAACAGAGCAGCTGGAAAGAGTGGTCTCGTAAAGTCATGTGCAGAGCTCGGGCCCCCGAGGAGGCTGTGTGGCCTTGCCCTGCCACAGGCCACCACAAGAACATCTTCTGTGTGTCTAGCACGTGATTATCACAACTCAAGTCCCCTAGAGAAGATACAGAAGTGGTTTGCGCACTAGTTGGAGGGACGTGGTGAATCTGGTCCTGGTGGTCCTGGTGAATCTGGGGTTAGGGGCGCTATAGACTCGGAGCTTCCGGAGGGTCGCCTGCTGAGCTGCAGTGGAAAGGTGAGAATGCAACCTCTCCTCGCCTTCCCCAGGATGTCAGGGAGGTGATGGAGCATCTGGAGGGAACCCTGCAGAGTACGGAAGTGGGACAGGACCTGTGCTCCAGCCTGAGGCTGCAGAAACAGCACTGCCAACTAGAGGACAAGAGCCAGGCGCTGGCCGGGAAGATGGCTGCCCTCCTCTCTCGGACACACAATGCATTCACTTCCTTGACCATCCTGGAGGAGAGCCAGAAGTGTCAGCAGAGGTAGCCATTCCATCTTCACCCTCCACACATGCCTTGTAAACCTAAGGACTGAGTGGCACCTAGAGGGCCTGAGGGCATCCAAGCCTCCCCCCCTTTCTGAGTGGAGTCGTTCTGGGTGGGAATGCCAGGGCGGTTAGGTATCCTAAGCAGAACATCACTGAAGTCAAAGGCTTCCCTACCCCCAGAGGTCTTCCTCTAGTCTCTGGCTTTGTTCCTTACGGGTCCCTGGTGGGAATGAGGAGAGGACCATGACCTTCTCTTCCTTCTTTTCCCTCGGCCCCCATCTTTACTCCTTCTACCAGGTTTGAGGCCCTGCAGAGCAAGCTGACCACCCGAAACCTGCAGCTGCAGGCCTCCATTGAGCTGCACCGATTTAACCTCCTTAGCAACCTGGAGCTCACATGGGTGGCGGAGCACATGCCCAGTGCCAGTCCCACCTGCCCTGCCCAGTGCTGGCGCGATGCCCAGAGACTTCAAGGCAAGCACAAGGTAGCGCCACCTGTTTCCTCCCAGGACCCTCACCATCTCATCCCCAGACCTTAAAAGCCCCCTGCCACTCAGGCTATCCAAACTCTTCTCCTCAGCATGTCCCGATTTCCAAATTCACTTTGCTCCAGCCATGCTGCGCCTGATGATCTCGAACCAGAGACATGTCCGTGATTCAAATCTGGACCTCTGTGGCTAAGGGAAGCCCTTTGTTCTGCGGCAGGTGCTCCAGGCTGAGGTGAATGCTCACAAAGGTCACATGCACGTGGTGCTAAGTTCTGGCCAGAGTCTAGCAGCCTCTGAGCACCCCCAAGCTCAGCATATCCTGGAACGGTGCCAGAAGCTGGAAGGCCACTGGGCAGAACTGGAGCAGGCGTGTGAGGCTCGAGCCCGTTGCCTGCAGCAGGCCGTCACCGTCCAGCAGGTAGGAGGCCAGGAGGATGGGGTCTGCAGAGCAGTGGTCCGGCTGTGGTAGAGAGGAGTTGTGGGACTTTCAGGGAGGCCCGTGATGAGAGTTGTGTGCTAAGAGTTAGCTGTTTCTCTTAAGCACACAGAAGCTTCTCTGCAGGCTGCTGGTGACCAGGATGGGTGGTGAAGGGTCCCAGCTAAGAGCAACAAGGTGAGTCCATGTCATTCTTTGCAGTACTTTTCCAATGTGTCAGAAATTGAGGCCTGGGTGGAGAACAAGCGGCCTCTGGTGAGCAGTCAGGATTATGGAAGTGATGAGGAAGCCACCATTATTCTCATCAGAAAACACCAGGTACCGTGTTCTGTGCATCTCCACACGGGTGACAGTGGACCATGAGGAGGTCTGCTGTACCCCAAAGGGTATATCCTTCTCCCTGAGACACAGAACCCCTCTGTTTCCTTCCTGTCCCCATCCACTCCGTGCCCAATTCCTGATTAACCCTCACCCCTGAGCACTTTCTGCCAGTCCCCAGCCTGACTCAGGAGAGTGCTCTGCCATCTGTGGCCTCATACCCGGACTTGCCCCTCCATGCAGACTTGGGGTGCCTCTGTCTCCTCTCGCTTCATCTTCCAGTACTGTCACCTGCTCCAGCCCACCCCATGCCCTTCATAGGTGTTCTCCTCCTGGGCTCTCAACACGATCCTTTCTGTTAACCCAGTCGCCATCCTAAAACCCATCTCCTCCCACAAGCATTCCTGGTAAGAAGGAGGGAGGCCAGAGTGGATTTCTAGAACCAACAATGAGGCTCCAGAGCCTCAGCCCCGCTGTGCTCCTGCTTCTTATCATGGAAATGTCCCATCTGGATGCTTTCCTGTATGCCCCCGAAGTCACTGTTTTGGGGTAGTTTGTGGCTGAGGACTTTAAGTGAGCTATTCCTGAAGGCTATGCCTGCAGACTTGGCCTCACGGAGCCTCCATGTGCCAAGCATACAGAGAAGCTTGCTTAGTTCTATCTATTTTTTTCACACTTTGATGTTGGGGTCCAGCATGATACCTCCCGTACCCTCCCTTCCTCGGCCCGGTCTTCCTACCATTTACTCTTTCATGCTAAGTAGTGAGCCCTCTGAGGGCGGAGACCATATCTTCATTTTGCAGGACAGCTGTGCCATCGGCATTGGGTAAGTGGGTAACGGGTGGGTGGGGAAGCTGAGCAGGAGAAACATGGATAAACAGTAGATGGATGAGCACACTGGTAAGAGGTGTGAGTTATTGAATGAACGCCTGGGGACGGATGGGTAGGTCATGTTGGGGGTAGATGTGCAGAGAGATAAAGAACCACCCAGTCCATGTTCTTACGCTGGCAGATGCTGCAGCAGGAATTAACTCTTTATTGGAGTTCCGTGGAGGATCTTGAGCAAAGGTTCCAGACCCTCTCAGCACTTGAGGCCTCCGAGCAGCTGGGCATAGTGCGGGAACAGCTACAGGCATTACAGACATTGGCAGATGCACGGTGAGGGCCATTAGGGACCTTCTCGTCGGTGGGCACAGAGGCCCTGACCACTGGCCATCCCTGCCATGGCCCTATGTTGGCGGGAACCCAGGCCTTTAGGGATGCCCCGGGAGAAGGCTGTTTCTGCCATGAGTCTCTCACCTCTCTAGAAGTTCTCAGTAAAGGCCCACTTCCCAGGGCCTTGGGTTTTTGAGTCCCAGCTCTCCACCTCTCGACAATGTCCTCTGTCCCCTACTCTGGTCTCCCTAGGTCTTCTTCCCAAGTCACAGGCTTGGGCAAAGATCATGAATAGCTCCATTCTTCAGCCCCATCTCCACCCGAACTCAGGTCCCCAGAGGGATGAACGGGCAGGTAACATCTGGGGAAACCCTGGTTGTCGCCACAGGGGTCAGGAGCTGGAGGGGACCCTGAGACTACATGAATTCATGAGAGAAGCTGAGGACCTGCAGAGCTGCCTGGCAAGCTGGAAGCAGGTGGCCAGAGGCGGGGACAGCTTTGGAGAGGACCATGCGCATGTGCTGGTGAGGGGTCAGGGGCAGGGAAGACATAGGAGGCAGATGCTGGGTGGCAGGGGCTAGTCCCGCTGGGCTGGATGGAGAAGGGATAAGAGAGTCATGGAATATGCCTTTTGGGGTGGAGTGCGCTGGCCCCACAGCCACACAACTCTACATTGTCAATGAATACCCTGCCTGGGTCTATCCTGTCATCTACTCCCCTCTCTCCTTAGCAACTCTGCACTAAGTTTGCAAAGCTTCAGGACCAGGTTGAAACAGGTGCCCAGCGAGTAGAAATCTGCCAACAGCTGGCAAAGAACCTACTAGAGCATGGGCATAGCGCTGCCCCCCAGGCCCACCAGAGGCAGGAAGATCTACAGTGAGTGTGATGGCCCAAGCAAGGGCCTGGGTTTGGAGGAGGGTGTTGGCCCCGTGTCTTGGGCTGTTAGCAAAGGGTCCTGTTTGCTCAACTATAGAGGGAGCAGTCCCTGAGAGGCCACGCCTCCCTAGGCTGTGGTCTGTGATGGACGATAAGGCTGGAGGTACCAGCCAGATATCCCAGCCCCCAGGAACACTTTTCCCAATTGCTGCCTTCCAGGACCTGGAGGAGGAGCTATGGAAAGAAACCACCCGAGCTAGAGAGGAGACCCCCATGAGCTCCGGGCTTCTACACTCACAGCCCTTCCATGTAATAGTCCTAGGCGTCCCCCCACCTGCTGATGTGGGCCCTACTCTAACCTGTGAGCCTAAGACGAGCTCAGGATCTTCTCCTAACCCTCAGCAGAAAGGCTGGCTTGGAAGAAGCCTGTGAGCACACAGAAAAAGGAAGAGATAGGAACTCTCTGCTCTAGGCATTTGTAACGAGATCAGTTAACATACTGAAAGTCAGGCACAAGAGATGTAGGCAGTGTTTGAAAGTAGAGCTGTAAAGTGCTGAGCATGGCGGGGCAGCGCACATGGCCACACTCCTGGTGATGGCTACGCTCCCGCTCCCGTGGCAAAGGAAGCAAAGGGTGTAGGGAGGGAGAGCCCAAAGCAGAAGGCTCAACAGGGAAGCCCCATTCAGGAGCTTTGGGGAAGCCACGAATTCCACCCAGAGTGGAGAGGGCTGGTCAGACCAGGGAGAGAACACAGGCTGGCCCATGGCTGCTCTTCTGTGTGGTAGGGCTACCTGGTCCGAGCTGTGGCAGTTGACCCATACCCAAGGTCGCCGGCTCCAGGAGGCAGAAGCCACCCTCAGAGTCCACAGAGACCTTCTAGAAGTCCTTACCCAGATTCAGGTATGAACTCGGAGAGGAACGGGGTCCCCTTCTAAAAGTGGATCTCCCAGGCTCAGTGCCCCAACCTCCCTTCCTGGCCTGCTCTGACCCTTCTCTGCCCTAGGAGAAAACTACAAGCCTCCCTAATGGTATAGCCCAGGACCTGCATGGAGTAGAGACCCAGCTGCAGAGACAGGAGGGGCTGGAACGCGAGCTGGCAGGCCTGGAGCCACAGGCAAGCAGGCTGCTGGCACTGCCTCTCAGGCCCCTACAGGCCCTCCAGCCTGGCCCATTTGTTCTTCCCGTTGAGCCTGTCCTGCATGGCAGAGCATGGTCCGAGGAGTTCCTGGGACTGAATACTCAGACAGGGAACATACCTGGGGATGCCCGGGTCCTTCTGCCTCTGAAGAAACTGATCTCCCCACCCCCCATTCCTTACCTGCTAGCTCCAGGAACTGCTGAAGGCTAGAAGCAGGGTGCAGAAGCCGGGGCTGGGGCCTCAGGCCCTTGATACCATCCAGCAGAAGCAGCAAGCCGTGACACAGGCCTGGGCGGCCCTCCAGCTGTGCGTGGAGCAGCGCAGGGCCCAGTTGGAGCAAGCACATCTCCTGGCCCGATTCCACGCAGCGGTGAGGGCTTTCTCCCCTTGGGAAGGGCGCACGTGTGCACAGATGTTCCCATGCACTGAGGCCCTCGAGTTATGGAAGGAAAACTGTGCGGTCAGAGGGGCAAGAGTAAGGGTCTGTAGTCCTGGAAGGACTGGGTCAGATGATGACAGAGAAGCCAAGTGACAGAGATGTAGGACTCTTGACACCAGAAGCCCTGAGTCTGTGTTGTTTGCCACCAGCCTCATCTCAATGGCTCCTCATTGTCCCCTGGGGTCAGGTGAGGGACTACACGTCCTGGGCAGCCAGCATGCATCAGGAGCTGCGGATAGAGGAGGGCTCCTGGGAACCCAGCAGCAGCCTGCTCAGGCTCAGAGCCCACCAATGGCTGTGGGCAGAACTGAAAGCCAGGGAGGAGCTGCAGCAACAGGCCACAAAGCTGGGCCAGCAGGCACTTCTGGCTGCTGGGGCATCCACTAAGGAGGTGAGCATTTTCCCCATGCCGCCAGCCTACCCTGTCTTCCCTCAGGCTGCTCCCCTCATCCCTAACACACACACACACACACACACACACACACGCACGCACACACGCACACACGCACGCACACACGCACGCACGCACGCACACACCTTGTTGCGTCTATTAGTTTCTTCTCAAAGACTTCCTTGGGGTCTATTAGTGGCCCTCTGCAACCCCACCTTCCCACATTCTTATCTTCAGGTTCAGGATGGGCTTCAAGCCCTACAGGAGGAACGTGACCAGGTGTTCAAGGCCTGGACACTCAAGCAAGAGAGGCTGCAGGCCATGCTTCAAGAACAGAGCCTCCTTAGCCAGTGTGGTCACCTGGAGAAGATCCTCGCAGCCCAGGAGGCAGGTCTAAAAGCCCAAACTCTACCCTCCCTCTCTTCTTCCTTGCCTCTGGCTGCTCCTCCCTTCTTCCGGGGTCTTTAGCTTATTCTTGAACACAGAGCAAAGGGGCTCTGGGTGAGTCCTCCAAGATGGCTACTGTGGGTTCTCCTGCCTGGGGGCTGTCTCTCTGCAGCCCACGAAGTCAGGAGGGCAACAAGATGAGAGGCGTGCCTGGAACAGCCTTTGGGCAACCATATGGGAATCACACAGCCTGGAACCAGCAGGAAGCTAATTCAGCTTTAATTCCAGAGAACAAAGGCTATATACCTTTGTTCTTGGGGAGTGGGTAGGGGGCTCCAAGGATAGGTGTACATAACTGGCTGGAACTAGGCACTTCAAGAACGTGTGATTTGCATTATAGAGCACGCCCCTATCCTATAAGTGGAAACACAGTACCTAGTTATCCTATAGGCACGGGGAGGGAGACGGCTAGCAGGGAGCTATGTCAGAGGCGCTTTATCAAATGTGGCTATGGACATCTGGGTCTAAAGGCACTCTCCAGATGAAGCCAGGCAGGGAGCAAGAGGGAAGGGGGCGTCCTACACCTTAACACCAAGCTCAGGATGGCTATCCGGGATCCATGGAGCTGAATAGAGGTCACCCATAATCTCCATGTTGTCAGAGGCTGACATGTGGCTGGCCTCCAGCATGGGCTCCTGTTCCCCCTCATCACTGCCCTGCCCATGTGTTCATGTCAGCACTACTCGGGCCCCAGGGGTCCTGCCTCGGCAGACAGTGCCAGCAGCCCTCAGAGCCTCTGGTCTTTCCACGATGATCCAGGCATTCCTAAAATCCAGTACCCTGGGGAGCTCAGAGGAAGAAGTGGAGCAGTTGATCCAAAAGCATGTGATCTTCCAGAAAGTGCTAGCTCTCCAGGACGAGAAGGTGATGGGGTCGGGGAGTCCTGAACATAGTTGGTGATGGGGGACTCTTCAAGAGGGGTTTGGTGTATGCCCAGAAACGGTGCTGGTGTGTCTGTGGCCCTAGGAGTAGAATTGTACATATGGCTCAAGGAAAGACCCAAGCTGGGCTGGACCACACCACAGGGGGCCCCGGGGAACATTTACTTAGTCTGAGGTTACTGAAAGGAGAACAGTTCTGGCTATTGCCAGAGCCATCAGCTAGCCCTTGAGCGTGCACAGGCGAGGGAAAGTCAATGGCTAGGTTGCCAGAGTAGACCAGGAGGCACTGTCTGTCCTACAGGAGATGGCTCTACGTGAGCAGTTGAAAATGATCTCAAACCCTAAGGGGCAGAACCTGGTTTACCGCGTGCTGGAGCGTCGGGCTCAAGTGAAGGAGCTGGCAGAGAGCCGGGCACAGGCCCTGCACGCCACTCTGATGGTAGCCAACTTCACCATGGCGGCAACCCAGGTCAGACGACCATCCCTGCCTGTTGCCTGACCCTGAGATTTATACATTGTGCAGTTTGAGGTGACGTTCATGTCATAACACTATGACAACAACAGGTTTGGAGAGTTAGGTGGCTTCCCAGGGGCCAGGCTGGACGTGGCTGGATGGGTTCCTGGAGCGGGGGCTCATGCCTCTGAGGTGGACTCCCATCCACACACCTTGCTCAGCCTGGCCTGGGCATAGCTTCCTGAGCTACGAGATACTGCCAGCCCTGCCCCTGAGGCCAGCAGTCCACCCCCTGGACTTTGCTGGTGCAGCATTGGGGTTGAAGGGGAGTCGGGCGGCAGGGGGATTGCAGGGGGAGCATCATAGGATTTGTGTCCCACCCCCACCAGGCTGAGGACTGGATCCAGGAGCGGCTCCAGCAGCGGAGAGCCTGGAGCCCTCCTGGGAACCTGAAAGATTATCTGAAGCACCTGAAGAAACACCAGGCCTTTGGAGCTGAAGTCCAGGCCCATGAGCAGGTCATGACCTCTGTTGCCAAGGTAACTCCAGCCACAGCCCAGCCTACTCCTAAGTGTTGATGGTGGAGTTCTGAGGTCTCAGGTAAGAAGAAATGCCTGCTACCCCGCTCACCGCTTCCCCCCTCCTGTCTCCCAGCAAGGCGAAGGGCTCCTCAGACAGAGCCACCCTCAGGCCGGAGAGGTCTCCCAGAGGCTGGCGGCCCTGTGGGACTTGTGGGAGAAGCTGAGGCAGGCAGTGACCATGCAGGGCCAGGCCCTGGAGGACAGATGCAACTTCCTGGAGTTCCTACAGAGGGTGGACCTTGCAGAGGCCTGGATCCAGGAGAAGGTGAAGGCTTTACTGGATAGAGCATTTGGGGACCAGAGGATGGGGTGGGGAGGAGGCAGGCCCGCAGTCCTCTGGCTCCCTGATGGTAGGAACATACCAAACCTCCACCTGCCCTACGCTGCCGCAGCCCTGGGTCCAGGGGCCATCGCTGAGCACTGCATCCTCACCCTTGACCTCCACAGGAGAGGATGGTGAACACCGCTGACTTGGGCCTGAACCTTGAGCACTGCCGGCAGCTTCGCCGGCAGGTCCACCAGTTACAGGTAAGAGGCCCTGCGGGGGACGGGATGACACCGTACCACCCACTGGGAAATATGTCTGATGGACTCCAGAATCCACAGAAGGCTCATGTTCAGCCTCGCACTACTCGGAAACACTTAGGCGAGCTCACCCATCTGGTTGGTGGCGGTCCACATGATCCTACACCTGTAATAAAATGATGCCTCTGCCAGAAAAGCGGGCGGTCTGGTTTCAGTGTGATGATAAGAAGCCGGGAGGTCCGGGAGGTCCGTGGGGCCGCTGAACCCCTTTTTCAGCTTTCCGAACTTATACGAAATTATAATCATAACTTAACTATTATTTCAAATTTTCTAAGAAAGGTCCAACCTGTGCCTGGGTGTGGTAGGTAACCAGTGTGAGTACTGCACCATCTCTCACCCACACCGCCCACCAAACAGACCAGGGATCTGTCTCTCTGCAACGTAGACGGGGAAAGGGGCAAATACATTCGTCACCAGGCGCTGAGGGCAGAGGGCTGACCACGCCCCAGACAGGTGTGTGAGATTTTGGTAAAGGCTGTGTAGCCTTAACCCCAACACACCCTTACCTTGTGGTGGCACCTGGCTGCTGTACCACGTGATACAGCAGGAAGGGATGCCCTGAACCCAGTGTCCTGACTTGCCACAAGGGAGCCTCGTGGTCCTCTGAGCCCTGCTGAGCTCCAGACTCATAGGAAAGAGCTTTGAGGAGTTACAAATGCTTCCTGCTTCCTAGGGAGCAGGAAGTCTATGACCCGCCCTGTTGGGGCTCCCCTCCCCTGAGGACCTATGAGCCTGCCTGTGTCCCAGCTCTATTTTTAAGCTTAAACACTAGTAATGAGTCTGTGTCCAGTTCCCCCTCCTACCCAGTCCTCGTTCTGGGAGGCCCATTTCCCCATCTGAGAGACTGTAAGGTTGTGGGTTCCAGGCTGGTCCTCCTCGCTGCAGCTGAGGCCTCCAGTGCCTGTCACTGCTTCCCTCTTCCAAACGTGCTGTGGTTGCTAAAATTCCTTCCCAGGAGAAGACATAAACCTTCTCTTGAGGCCCAACTGACAAACCAAGAGGCAAAGTTCACTCTGTGGTTTATTGGGCTTCCTTACAAAGCATGATACATGAGTATCACAGTCAATCCCTGGATAAATGGGTATCATGCCTTCCACAACAAGCTGACCAGTCTTCCCCAGAAGGCACAGAGCTTTGATGGCGCCCACTCCATCCAGGTGTATACACTCTAGCTTCTTCTCTAGGCCATATGCAAGTAAGTCAGAGTTACATACGACAGATGGGATGGATACTCAGGCAGGGGTCCTGTGACCCTCCTGCCTTTCCAGGAGGGAGTATAATCCAGCGACAAGCCCAACTGGGAGGATCTTTGGCCAAGAGGCTCCCCAAGGTTGTGGTTACTTTCCCAGGGGACAGTCACAACAGCTATGCCGAGACGAGGCCCCGAACAGGTAGTGCTTGTGTCCTCGCCTTCACCTTCCCCTTAGGTCACAGTGGATGGCACCTACATCAGGAGAATCAAAATCTTGTCACCGCAGCTCAAGAACCAGAGCCCTGAGGAATCTCAGACCATCTGCCAGCGGCAAAACCAGCTCAATAATAGGCCAGTCTTAGACTGGGGAGGACAGTAAGGACAGTGGGGCTGGGAGATGGGCTGTGTGCCACCTCAGGCTGCAAGGTTCACCCCATCCTTTGAACAGGTGGAAGGGTTTCCATGGCAACCTGCTCCTGTATCAGCAACGGCTTGAAGCAGCCCTGGAGATCCATACGTTGTCCAGTGAACTGGATGACATCACTGAGCAGATCAGGGAGAAGGTAGGTAGTGGAAAGTCCCCTTGTGCGTGGCGTTGGGAGTGGCACTGCCTTGAGTCTCCCATGACCCCTGCCTGGCCCACCTCTGCTCTTCATCTGGATCCCACCATGAGTCCACCAGGAAATCTGCAGCTCCTAAGCCAGTCCCCCTGCCTCTGTCTATCCCAGATGTGGGGTGGGTCCAGAGGCCAGAGCGCACCCTGTTTTCCCTGGACCCTAAGCAAGTCTAAAGCCCATCAGAGGTGTCAGGATGGTGTCAGGCCCACAGAGATTCAGGACTTAAGGCTGTGGAAGTGCAGATAAGGCCTATGCAGCCTGAGAAACCCCATGTGGGACAGCGTCCTCTTCCGCTGGACCCTCCCCTCATAGCTAGCCTGGGCCTCAGACCTCTGAGATCCCAGAGGGATGGGTGTCAAAAGCCAGGAAGCACCACACACAAGTTACCAGAGGAAGATCCAGACCCAGAGTCCTGCCCCAGAGCTCTTTGTTTCCTTCACCTGAGGAAAATGCCTCTGGTCACGTCCAAGGCCCTCCTCCTGTCCTGCTGAGGCAGCAGGAAGAACTCATGCAGGACGCTTGCACTTTTCACTGCTACCCTAGGGGGCTGGCTTCTGTGATAAGCAGGCAGCCGAAGCTAAGGCCTAGCCTGTAAGGGCTCCCTATTGCACCCTCCCAGGAATCCCTGATCCAGGCCCTGGAGGGCACAGAGGATTTGGAGAATATACAGACGCTGTCATGGAAACAGAAAATGCTGCAGCAGGAGATGGGCCTCATCCAGACTCAGGTGGAGGTGTGTAGTTGAGGGACCCAGGACCTGGGCACATCCTCAGGGATGGTGGACTCTTGAGAGCCACATGCTAGGATGCTACCTCACCCCCCAACCCCCAGCCTGAGCTCCTGCGGCCTAGCCTCTGACTTTCCCCCCTATCAGTCTCTTGAGGGTAAGGCCAGCCGCCTCTGCAACGAAAGTCCTGAGGCTGCACACAGCCTCAGCCATAAGCAGCAAGAGATGATGGACAGCTGGCAGAAGGTCTGGAGTAGGGCCCGCAAGTGGTATGAGACCTTGGGCTTTAGTCCCATGTTGACTGGTCCCCTCTAGTTCTCAGCCCACGCACTTCTCCTTGGCTCCTGTTTTCTGCTGAGTTTCTTTATCATTCCCAGCCCATGGATCTTCTGCGCTTAAGGGATTAAAGTACACTGGGCATAAGGGAAAGGGGACTCCATGATCCTAGAACTAACTAGTGAGTCCTGTGAGCAGGAGGGAGTCGCTGGCTGTCGGCCTCGAGGTCCAGAAGCTCCAGACTCTGTTGCAGGAGCTGCGGGACTGGGGGCAGGGACTGCAAGCTGAGATGGACATGCAGGGCGCCCCCTGCAGCCCTCTGAGAGCCCTGTACATGCTGCAAGAGCACCAGGCACTCAAGGTGAGCGACAGTCCTTTCAAATGTCCCCCTGTCACGACTCCACCCCTTCCTCTGGCCCCTAGTAGGACCTTTCTCTGTCTCCTGACCAGCTTTGTCTTTCCCCACCTTCCCCTTGATTTCCATCCTCCCCTCTCCCTGCTGAACCTCTGCTCATCCTGAGAGTTCCCACAGGGAACTGATCTCAGGCCCATTACAGGTTGAGCTGGACATCAGAACAGAAAGCCTTAGCCTGGCCAGAAGCATGGGGCAGCGGCTGCTCGCATCTGGACACCCACTGGCCTTAGGGATTCCCCAGCCCCTGGCTGCTGCAGAGCAGGAATTGAGTAGCTTGCAGGAATCATGGCAGAGGCGGCAGCAGCAGCTGCAGCAGGCCTTGGAGCAGCAGGTAGGCCCCAGGCTTACCCCCTATCAGGACCTGTGATGTCCCCACAACTCTGGTCAAAGCCACAGCTGAAAAGACTGCCTTTCTTGGGTATTCCTACCATCCATCCTGCTCCTGCACCATAGAGCCAGGCCCCTGGTTCTCCAACCTGAACCATCAAAAAGCCCCCCAACCCCACACCTCTGCTGAGTTTCTCTTGTCTTATCTCACCAGCTATTTCTGAGCTCTGTGGGAAAGGCAGAACGCTGGCTTGACACTGAGGAGGCCTCCCTAGCTTGTGAGAGAGCGGCGGTAGGTGCCTAACAGGAGTAGGAAAGGGTGGATGAGAGCAATCAAGCTAGCCAGAACCATGAAGTTTGCTGGCTCAGGGTCCTCCCCACTGCTGAGCAGTGACCATCAGTCCAAAGTGTTCCTTGCCCCTTGGGTGGGGCTCACGGGGTGTGTCCTAGGAGCCAAGGGGATGAGCTTATGGCCTATCCAGCCAGTCCCTCTGATCTCTTTCCTACCACCCTCCTTGCCTCTGACCTCATTCCAACATCATCTCAAACCCAGTAACAGACAAGTGTAATTCACAGAGACCTGGGAGAATAATTAGGGCTGACATAGTTTTACAGAGCGCATGGAGGAGAGAGGCTGCCTTGGAAATGGACACTAGGTGCCATCCCAGTATCTCCCTTACCATAAAGCCATCAGCAGCCTTGTGGGGTTGAGTAATATCTTTGGGAGAGCAATCACTTTGTAGAAAGGGTTTGTTAGGTTGGGTCTAGAGGAAAGCAGATATTTCAGGGTGGAGTAAGGGGCACCCCTATAGTCACCATTAGGTTCCCATATCCACCAGGATCCCTTGGCCACTGTGGAGACCCTTCTGTCGAAGCACAAGAGGCGTGAGCAGAGCCTGAAAGCACAGGCTGAAAAGATCAGCACACTGGAGGCCACAGCCCACAGCCTGTACCCAGCTGGACACCCGGAGGCCCACAGCATCCTGGACAGGTGCCAGGCTCTACTCCTGAGGTACCCATGGCTCTGGGATGATGAGAACTGGGGGTGAGGTAATGTGGACATCTATTACCCAAGCTCTTCCCCTCCTGCTCTTCAATTTCTTGGGGTGCAGCTCAGTATTAGAACACTCACCTAGCACATGTGACATCTTAAGTTCAATCCCCAACACATTAGGAAAAAGAAAAAACTGTCACTTGGACGCAATATTAGTTTGGACTATTATTTTAAGAAGTGCTTCAGGCTGGGTGATAAACACGAAAAACATTTTCTCACAACTCTAGTGGCAAGCATTTCAAGGTCAAGGTGCTAGAGGGGGTCTCTCTCTTGGATTATAGTCTTCTGCTGTGTCTTTACATGGCTGTCCCTTTAGGTGTGTCCCGCCTCCTCGTACAAGGACACCTGTCCTTTCAGATTTGGCCTGACCAAATAGGAGACAGTGGGGTTAGGGCATGAACAAGTGGCAGCACTACAGAGAGGAAGCATGTGATATTTCTTTGTTTGAAAGGAAATCTCAGATTCAGGGCCTTGTGATATGGAGAGAGAGAGAGAGAGAGAGAGAGAGAGAATGCTCCAGTCCCGGTGGTTGAGCCTGGGAGTCCACGAGCCCCTCTTCTTGCAGGACAGAGGCACTCACAGAGCGAGCGAGGGCCCGAGGACAGCAGCTAGAAGAGCTGCGACAGCTTCGGACTTTCTTACAGGATTCCAATGAGGTTCCCTTTGCTTGGGCTGAGGGGGTTGTGAGGGAACACCCTCCTCAGGGCCCCAGAGGTTAGGGAAAGCAAAGCCTGGTTCTGTCCTTGTGTCAGGTGGCTGCGTGGCTGAGGGAGAAGAACCTGCTGGCTCTGGATGAGGGTCAGTGGGACCCGGCCACGGTGCAAACACAGCTGCAGAAGCAGCAGAATTTCCAGGCTGAGCTGGATGCCAGCGTTCACCAACGGCAGGAGCTCCAGATGGTGAGGCCCCGGGGCCGTGGGGCCATGGCTCAGCTCCACACACCCCTGCAGCTAGCTTTGAATCATAGTAGCTACAACCGGTGTCCACCTCAGGCTTTCTGTGCGCAGGCACTGTGCCAGGCTGATACTCGCCATTTAAAAAGGACAGCATTTGATAATTTTATGGAGAATGCATTGAAACAACCAGACAGAGCCAGCAGCCTTGGAGCTCAAGATGTCAGAACACAGTTTATTTTCTTTTCTTTTTTCTTTTTCTTTTCTTTTTTTCTTTCTTTCTTTTTCTTTTTTTTTTTTTTTTTTTAATATTTTCATCTCTACCTGGAAAGGAATTCTAACCCCAGCATTACTCTTGCTATCAAATGCTTTGCAAAGTAGTTCGTGTTCAGTTACCTTCTTTAACCAAGAATCATGGCTACTCCATTGCATGGAGGACAAAGAGACTTTGTGGTTGCACACACCCATAAGACCAGCACTGAGAGGCTGAGGCTAGACATTGTAAGTTAGAGGCAGCCTGGTGTGGCGTGGGCCTGTCATCCCAGCACTCACAGAAAGCTCTGGGCAGCCCGTCTGAGGCCAGCCTGGGCTATGTACAGAAGAAGAAAAGAGGGATGGGAACTGGGATTGGCGGGTGGAATTTGTCCCATGTCACACAGTCAGCATGGCGGGGCTGCAGTTGAGGGGCTGGCCATTGGTGCCATGGTACCAGTGCCCTCAGTCCAGGATGTATGTACAACATACGGTACAGGAGGGGCAGAGGCTGCTACAAGGGGGACACCCAGCATCCGAGACCATCCAGGGGCGACTGCAAGAGCTAGAAGGCCTCTGGGCTGAGCTGCAGGCCAACTGCCAGAGAAAGATGGCCAGACTACAGGGGGCCCACAAGGTGAGGCTTCGGGCTATGACGCGACTCACTGGGCAGGACTCGAGGACACACCACCCCACTCCCTCATGCTCACCTACATTCCGCCCCAGGCCCTGTGTCTGCAGAGGTTGCTGGAAGAACTTGAGCGCTGGCTGGAGCCCACAGAAGCAGAGCTGAGATCGCCTTTCAGAAGCCAGGACCTGCCTAGGGTGGGCGAGCTCTTGGGGGCCCAGGGGGAACTGGAGGCAGCTGTGGATAGGCAGGCCAGGCAAGTGCAGGAGCTGCAGAGCCAGGCCCAGGCGTGCTCTCAGGAAGGTCACTGCCTCGCCAAAGGCGTGGAGGAGCGAGCCCAGCGGCTGCTTCAGAGGTAGAGTGCCCCGGCCCCTGGCTTGATACCTTGTCCTCCTTTGCTTGCTTTCTTGGAGGGACACCCACTCCCTCCTTCTAGGTTCTCATTTCTCCTTCTGGTCACAATGACGGGCACAGGGTAGGTAGGCACTGTTATAGTCCAGTTTCAGCAGGCTGCCCGTGGCCTCTTCTGTTTCTCTTTCAGGTTCCAGAGTCTTCAGGAGCCCTTGAAGGAGCGCAGGGCAGCCCTGGAGGCCCAGGTTCTCCTCTTACAATTCCTCAGGGATGCTGATGAGGAAATGGCCTGGGTTCAGGAGAAGCTACCCTCTGCCACAGCCCAGGACTGTGGCCAGAGCCTGAGCACTGTGCGGCACCTGCAGGAGAAACACCAGGTTCTGGCCCATGCTGGGAGGCTGGGGAAGGGCTGCCTTAGAGGGACTGGAGATCTACGGTCAGGGACCAGGCGCCACAGCACAGCAGAGCCTCTGCTCTGGGGAGCACCTAGTTCCTTTGGAAATCCTGGGATGGAAATGCCTTGCCAAATCTGTAGGGTCCAGTGAATCATCAGGCCCCACTTGGGTGCAGATGCCTCAGTTTTCCAGTCTATCCCTGGTCCTTCCTCGTTGGCAGATTCTGGAGAATGAGATCAGTAGCCACAAGGCTCTGAGCCAGGTGGTGGTAGGTACAGGGCACAAGCTTGTCCAAGCTGGACACTTTGCCGCCGAAGAAGTGGCCGCCCGGGTACAGCAGCTGGAGGCGGCTCTAGACCACCTGCAGACAGAGGCGGCACAGAGGAGGAGGAGGCTGCAGCAGGCCCTGGAGGTCCAGCAGATTTTGATAGAGGTGAGAGGGGTGCTGGCCTGAGGACACTGGGGGGTGTGTGTGTATGGGACTGAAAGATGGCTCCCGTGAGGAACTTCACCTTCACCAGGGATGGTGGCTCATGCTTATAGTTCAGTACTCGGCAGGTTGAGGCAGGGGGATCACTACAAGTCCCAGGCCTATAAAGTGAGACCCTGGCTCACAGCAAGACAAAAAAATAAGAAGAAGAAGAAATGAAAAGAAGCAAAATAAGGCTGTTGGCTAAAATTTGCTTTTATTATATTAAATAGCAACCCTGTTTCTGAGAAGCAAAAATAAATTGTCTTTATTTTACATAGAAAAAAATATCACCTGGAACCCTTAAAAATGCTGACACTTAGGGTCCTTCCAGTACAGTAAGAATCTTCTGGAAGGTGCCAGGGAGGGGCCTTTAGAGCTCGCCAGGCAATTTCCGCATGTAGCTGGATGAGGACACACTCCCTGAGTCTGCCCCGTATACTCTTCCACTCTGAATCCTGAGGCCAGGAGCCCTCTACCCGAGTCTCAAAGTGAAGTGCTGGGCCCAAGAACACTAATTCCTGCTGTTATACTGCCTAGCTCCTGGAAGCAGGATCCTGGCTAGCTGAACAGGGCCATATTCTGGACAGTGAGGACCTGGGCCAGGATGCTGAGGCCACACAGGTTCTTCTGCGGCACCTGCAGGCCACCACAAGAGACTTGGAGTTGTTCAGCAGCCGCACTGAGCGGCTACAGCAAACAGTGGCCCTTCTGGAGAGTGGGCAAAACCCAGGCAGGTAGGCCAGAGTCACACTCTCCCCAGAGAGGAGCAGAGATAAGGGTGCCTCAGTCAGAGGCTGAGGAGGCTGGTCCAGCCTGGAGAGGGAGGGCTGCAGCCTATGCTGTCCTTTCTTCCTGTCACAGTCCCAGGGTGCTGGCCCAGCTGCAGGCTGTGAGGGAGGTCCACGCACAACTGCTGCAGAGGGCAGAGGGCAGGGGACAAGCGCTGCGTGAGCAGCTGCGCCTACACCGGGTGGAGCGAGAGGCCTTGCTCCTTCATGCCTGGCTGACCTCCAAGATGGCTGCCGCTGAGTCCCAGGACTATGGACAGGACTTAGAAGGCATCAAGGTGGGCTAGTCCTCTGCAGACCCAGGCGAGATGGGGGCGAGGCTTCCTTAGGTGAGGAAGGCATGTGGTCGAGGATGAGCGATTCTGAGGAGTGAACAAGGGTGCTGGAGGGGTGTCACTGGAAGAACCTGCAGTTCTAGAACTCGGGGCTAAGTGATGTTGGGGCCACTGGGGCCGCCGGGCTCTTAATGAGCTTCCAAGGCTGCAGCAGGAGCTCTACAGTGCCTGGCCTTACACCCTCCCAGGTTCTGGAAGACATGTTTGATACTTTTAGCAGAGAAGTCCAGAGCCTGGGCCAGGCTAAGGTGCAGACCCTGTGGGAGCTGATGGCTCCCCTAGAAAGAGGAGCACCCAGGTTCTATCCCCAGATGCAAGCCCAGAAGTGTCGTGTCCAGACCACTTGGGACAGGCTGAACAAGGCCATCAAAGTCCGTGCAGAGGTAGGCCGTGTCTCAGCGAGCATGGAGCCGTGGACTCCAGCACAGCCCCCGACCAGGTTCGCCCTTGTTCTCTCCCAGAACCTGGCTGCAGCCCGTGCGCTCCGGAGCTTTGAGCAGGCAGCCTCAGAGCTCCAGGGTTGGATGCAGGAGAAGACCTCGCTGCTGAAGGAAAAGCTCCATGGGCAGGGCCTGTCGTCTGCACAGGCTGTACAGCAGCAGCAGCAGCAGCACAGGTGCCTGCAGGTAAAGGCCTTGCCCAGGGCTTTTCCCCTCGGCCCCTCATCAGAAATGACAGGCCCTCCACCCAGGCCCTGCCCCTGAGCCACTTCTCCAGGGTATCAGGCCACTTGCCTCTGGCCCAAGAGAAGAGGTACAGGTTTTACACAGAAGAGAGGGGTCTCCACAGACCAGGGGCGACTGAATACGGAGCAGGCCAGAGCAGCGTGAGGCCCAACACCGTGTTCTGGTTGCAGAGAGAACTGACAGCTATCGAGAGAGAGGTGACAAGAGTACAGATGGAGGCCCAGCAACTCGGCCAAGCCCACCCTGTGGCTCAGGAGAACCTTGATGAGTGGCTCGCCAGGGTGCAGGGGGCCTGGGCCAACCTGAAGGCTCAAGTCCAGGAATGGAGGGAGAAGCTGTCCCAGGCTACCCAGGGCCACCGCTTTCTTGGGCGCTGTCAGGAGTTGCTGTAAGTAGGGGTTCCTGTCCATACTGTTAGCTCAGTCCTATCCTGACTTTTGGGGGAGTAGCCCTTCCTGTCCCTGTCTACCAGGCCAGCTCTGCTAGCAGCTCTCTTTCCTTGCCCGGCAGAGCGTGGGCTCAGGAGAAACAGGAACTGCTTTCCTCAGAGGGGCTGGCCAGGGCTGTGGTGGGGGCCGAGCAGTTCCTTGAGCAGCATGAGGAGCTGGACCAAGAAATCCAGGACTGCTACCTCCAAGCCCAGAACACACTGCAGGAAGGGCAGCGGCTGCTAGACAACGGCCATTTCATGTCCCTGAAGGTATGAGCCCAGAGGCTGGGAAGAGCCTAACTGCTACGGCGGGGGAGCCCCTGGGGAGGGTGAGGAAGAGGAAGGTGAAGAAGGCTGAGGAGGCAAAGGTCCTGCTGGCTTGGCTCACCCACCGCTGCAGGGTGAGAGCTCTGCCCAGGCTTCCAAGGCACCTTCCTGCAGGTGGCAGAGTGCCTACAGGGCCTGGAAAGGCATCTGCAGGAGCTTCAGGTAGCCTGGGCCCTGTGTGGGCAACGCTTTGAACAGAACCGGGGCCTGCAGCAGCTGAGGCAGAGGCTGGAGCTGGCTGAGGCCTGGCTGGCCTCCCAGGAGGGCCTGCTGCTGGACCCCAGCTGTGGGGTAAGTGGAGGCAGATCCCGCTGTTCCCTGCGGAGGTGAAGGGAGAGCCAGCACCCCAGACCTGAGCCACACGCGGACTCATTTCTCTCAGCACTCAGTGTCGGATGTGGAACGTCTGCTCTGCAGATATGAGAGTTTGGAAAAGCTACTGGCAGCCCATGAGGAGAAGTTCACCCAGCTCCAGACAGCAGAGGTTCAAGGGCTAGATGAGGGGAGGCTGGGTGTACTGAGAAGAGGTATGGGGGCCACTGGGTAGGATGGTTCTTTAGTCTACAAGTTAGGGCTCCTTAGGGCAGCGAGCCTCATAGAGTCTTCCTCAGGGGTTCTCCTTCAGGAAAACAACCAACCCCCACGACCCCAGTATCCCTGTGGGCTGACAAGGAGGGATGATTCTGGAGATAAAACATAATCAGAGAGGAGACCAGCATTCCTGGAGTGGGAGAGAACAGGGGAGGATTCAGGCAAACACACACACACACACACACACACACACACACACACACACACACACACA